>NC_133618.1:170391732-170651732 GCF_048593235.1 Sminthopsis crassicaudata | reverse complement strand
TCTCCCACCCTCTGTCAGTCTGTCTCTCTTTGTGTGTTTCTCTCTGTCCCTGTCTCTCTCTCAGAAGTATGTCTTCATTTTGTAAGTTTTAATTTCCTGTCACTCTCATAGCTGGTGCTTAGATGATACCATGAATAGTATTGCCTCCTCATCAAAGTTTTAAAATATAAATAAGTTCAATAACTGGCAGAAGATATGGAAAGTGTTTTCTCTAAAGTCTCCCCCTCTCCTTCTTATAGGTTCAAAATATAGCAGCTAGTTAGTGGCAAATATACATCTATTATCCTGGATCTCTTGACTCCTAAAACATATTTCATTCATTACATCATGGTACCTCTGGTTAAACAGAGGTAGAACTGTTTTTTTGTTTGTTTGTTTGTTTGTTTGTTTTTTTCTAGCAGTGGTAATAGGTATCTGCTTGAGTTATTAACCTATTCTCCTTTTTATCAAAGGATTAAAATTGTAGTATAAATTTAGATAAAACTGTGATTAAACCAGCCAATACAAGAAGAGTTCAAACCTATAACATTAGTCTTATTGACCCTACCATCTAATTGACTGAGCTAATGCACACATCACTAATAAATCTGGAACCAATATTACTGTTTTCATAAATCACTCCCACTGATATATTAAAACCCAAAGTCCCTACCCTGAAAACAGAGAGATCTCCCCATCCAATGAATACTTAGGAACAGTGATAAGGCTCCTTCCTTTGTGACTGAGGTTTCCCTACAAATAAATTCTTGTATTATTCACAGTACTGTCTCATTTCTATCTTTTGAGTATGAACCAATCTCAAAAAGTGGTTTCTTATCTACCCACTCTTTCCTCCCTCCTAAGCTATCCTTCTTTCATCTCTCTCCCTCAAACTCTTCACAGCTGGGAACTGCCCTTTTGTCTGTAACTGCCCACTCTCTCTATGCTCCTTCTAGACACTGAATCACTTCCTCTCCCTTAGTCTTCTAATAAAATATTCTCCCTTTCACTTTAGATTAGCATGAGTTCAAATTACAGGATATGTGTGCTCATTCTACCATGAGAAGCAATGTTATTCAAGGATACAAAATGGAGTAGAAATGAGCTGCATTAAATGGCATCCACAAAATTGTGCATAGTAGCACTGGAATATTTATAGATTAAATGGAAATCTTTAAAAATTCAGTGCCTGGTTTATGACTGTAGACCAAACTGAACTCTCTATTGTTCCCTTAATATACCCTGTGGTTTTCTTATCATTCTTCACATTGTTATAGTCATTTGTCCAATTCTTACACATCCTTTAAAGTCCAGCTCCAATCCTATCCGTATATCCCCTATTGAAACCTATCCCTTGACAGGCTAAATTAACACTGTAATTTGTACTTCTCTAATTGCATTTTCACCTTGATTTATTTATATTAATGTCTTATCTACTAGTTTTTTTAAGCTCCAAGCGAACAGGGAAAACATCTTATTTATTTTTGCACTCTATCCCTTCCCTCCTTACCTCCTCCCCACCCCCAATCTCAGTAGTGCATCATATACTTTGGAGATTTAATATTAGTTAGATCTTTACCTTGTTTATCTATAAAGTAAGTGATTGGCTTCTATTGGCCCTTCCATCTCTAAAACTATGACCCTATGCATTTTATGTGTTATATTACACTGTGCCTTGGACATCTGGTACTTACTAAAATGCCCCAACAAGCAATGAGAAGTCTCTTCAGCTTCCTGGTGCTCAGGTCCTTCTCTGTAAAATGTGGGAGCTAGACTAGATAGTCTCTCTAAGGTCTCTTTCAACTTTCATATTTAATAACTATGAGTTAATTTGGCAGGAATTCAATCTTCCAAAATTACTTGGGCAGACAAAAATAGGCCTTACTTAACGAGTTAAAAGGATCTCAAAGAATTAGATACATCATTGAGGAATAAAATTGCATAGCTCAGATCTTAGAAGCACCTACAAAAAGGTCATATCATCATAGATTTAGGGCTGGAAGAATTTTAAATGCCATCTAGTCCAAAACCCTCATTTTACAAATCAGGAAATTGAGGCTCAGAGAAGTTAAGTGGCTTGCCTGAGGTTATATAATTAATAAATAGCAAAGAAAAGATTGAAACAAAGATCTTTTAAATGCTAAATGCGGCCCTTTCCCCAATATGCCAATCATGCTACAAGGAAAATGGTAATTAACAACTCAAGTTGAAGGCATTAACTAAAATGACTGGGCTGGGAAAAATCCTGGGCTTAAAAACCCAAAGCTGGGGGGTAACAGAGATGATACGGCCCATCCATCTCATTTTACAGGTAAGAAAATTGAGGCCCAAGAAGGTAAAAACAACTTGAACAGTCATATAATTATGCGGGAGGTCTTGGGCTGGACCCTGGGTCACCTAGTTCTCACTTCTCCTAATATAATTTAAACTCACTGTCCACATACTATAATTCAAGCTTAGACGCTCCATGGGTCATGGGATTTATATTCAGTGTTGCTCCAAGGTCTGGCAGATTGAAAGGCAGGAATTTATAACAAAAGATATGAAGTTTAGAGAGAAAGTCTATGTTACATGTGAAAGATTCCCCACTTAAGCTTTTGTGGTTATTCTGGCCTTCTATTTCAATTGCATGAGGAGATCCAAAGGATCTTGGGAGTTTGGTGAAGCCATCATACCTCAAGGTACCTAAGCAATCCACACACAGTACCTAGAAAGTTGGGGAAAGTGAAAGATGAAATGACTCAATAAAACAAATGTTCGGTCTTCTGAGCATATTGATTTATTAAGCAATGCATGCCAATTGATTAACAATCACTTGTTAGTGTGACCTCAGGGATGAGGTCTTTCTCTTTTTTTTAGTTCAAATCTGGTCTCAGACACTTAACACTTCCTAGCTTCGTAGACCCTGGACAAGTCACTTAACTCCAATTGCCTCAACAGCAATAGCAACAAAATAGTGGCAAAGACAAAAGAGCAATGGAAACCAGTTATTTAGCAAGCACCCAAAGATAACCAAAGAAGACACATCATACCCAGAGGAAATCCCAGTGAAAATAGCACAATAATGCACATTAAAACAACTCTGAGATACCACCTCATACCTAATATGGATAATATGAGAGGAAAGAAAAAATATAAATGGAGAAAGGGATGTGGGAAAATCGGGACACTAATGCATCAATAGGTGGAGCAAACTGGTCCAATCATTCTGGAGAACAATTAGAACTGTAATACCCAAGGAGCTTTAAAACTGTGCATGCCCTTTGACCAAGCAATACCACTACTAGGACTATACCCCAAAGAGATAAAGGGAAAAGAACTCATATGTACAAAAACATTGATAACAGATATTTTTCAAAGAATTGGACATAAAAGAAATGCCCATAAATTAGGGGTTGGTTGAACAAGTTGTAATATATGATTGTGATGGAATATTATTGTGCTGTAAGAAATGACAATGGGGATGTCATCGTCAGAAAAATCTTGAAAAACTTATATGAATTTATATAAAGTGAAATAAGCAGAACCAAGAAAATATTATATACAGTAGCAGCTATATTTAATGATAATCAACTGTGAAAGGCTTAGTTTCTATAATCAATATGAAGGAGTATAGCTTCTAGGGGAGACAGCAATACCTCAACAAATACAATTATATATATCCCATGATGAAATGACTCATGATGAAAAATGTTATTTACTTTCAGAGAGAGAATTAAGGAACTCAGTGCAGACTGAAGAATATTTTTCCCTTTATTTTTCTAGCTTGTTTTGCAATATGGTTAATATGGAAATATCTTGCATGACTTCACATATATAATGCCTTCCCTGTGGATAGGCGAGGGGCTGACAGAAGGGAAAGAATTCAGAGCTGAAAAAAAAAATTTAATGAATATTAAAAAAAAAAAAAAAAAGAAAGAAAATAGCCCAATAAAAACACTAAAAGGTGTTGTAGATTTGAGGGACATGAGTCATATCCCAACAATTATGCCCTCGTAATGTGTTTGCTATATGTGCATGAGTGTATGAGCCTCTCATACAGGATCCTTATCTATGTCCATTTGGATGGTAGAAGTATTTGAGAAAGCATGCCCCAATTTTAGTGGGGCTGTATCTCACTGATTCTTTTCATATTGTGTTATTAAGAGCCGTTGTTTTGAACTAAGTATAATCCCTGGATGACTAAGAAAAGTAAATATATTAGTAATATTGTAAGGGCTCATGAGCCCAGAGGTCACTTGAACCTTTTTCTACTGTCTCAGCATGCTGATTTATCCAACTTCTTAGTGGAGATTCTGAAATCTTGATTCCATCAAGAATCCGTTCCCCTGACACAAATGTAAACAGAATAGTCCTAGAGCAGAGGTCAGGAGGGGAGGTTTGGATTCTAAACCCGACTTTCTCATTGTGTGACCTTGGGCCAGGCACAACCTCAGCGTTCTCAAGTGTAAAATGAGGGGATTGGACTAAATAGTCTCTGAGGTCCCTTCCAGGTTTAAATCATGCCCCTCAGATCCCAACGTCCTTAGTCTAGCTCGCTTTTAGCTCGGTTCCCTTACTATTTTTGTGCACTTTAGGTCTCTAGCCACAAGACTTAAAGTGCTTTGTCACATCACCTGCTTGGTGCGTAGTTGGCTTTTCCCAGTGTGATTCTAAAATGCTGCATGTGAATATTATACCCTCAAGGGGCTAAAGGCTATAAAAAGAACCCAGGTTAACAGAAAATAATGAGAGTAACTTCCATATTGCCTTTCTCTTCGGAATATTGAAGGAAAGAAAGAGGTCGTGGGGAGGAGGGGCAGGAAGGAGTGAAAAGGCTTAGAATCCCCCGGGGGCGGGGGAGGGTTACTCTTCTTCCTCCTGGCCCAGGTCGTTCCCGTAAGCTCCCTTCTCTCAGAGGGGATTTTTTTCAGATTTAGGGCTTTAGTGGTCTCCATCCATCCCTCGCTCTGGGGAAACCAGCCAGGTCCGAAGAAATAACGGGAACAAATGACGCCTTAAAAAGAAAAAAAGGGAAGAAAGAAAGAAAGAAAAAAACAAGGAAAGGAAAAGAAAGAAGAGGCGTGCCCCGCCTCCTGCTTTCACGGCACCTAGAGGATAGCAAAATAAATCCTGGCGATGTTAGGCGGAGAGAGCGCTTGTGCAGAAGATTGGCGTGGGTCCATCCTCTCCACCATCACCACCCCCAGCTGAATGCTGCTCCGGGGAGGAAGATAAAGCAGCGGGGGAGGGCGGAGGGGAGGAGGGGAGAACCAGAGGGGGGTGGGGAGGAGAAGAAAGGGGAGCAGGGACCGGAGGCGTGAGCCCGCCCCAACCAGGTCGGTTACTGCTGCAGCGCATCGATTGGGTTCCTTTCAGCCGCAGCCGCGCTCCGGCCACCTGGACTGCAGGCAGTTCTCCACTGCAGCCCGACGCCAGGCTCTGCCGGCCTGAAGCGGGGCCTTAATCTACTGAACCGGTTGGAGACAGAGGCAGGAGACTTGTGGGGTCAAGGAAAGCGATTTCCTCAGTTTAAAAGTCATAAGATTACAAGGCTGACCCTTTATTTATTTGTTTTTGGTCGGGGATCGGGGTGGACGGAATTTCACACCTGGATCTTGTTCGATTGAGTAGTGATTCTGCATCACTTCCTACATGGGGAAAATTGGGGCGCTCGCTCACCTCCCTCCTTCCCTAGGCAAAAAAAAAAAAAAAAAAAAAAAAGCCTCCTTTACCACACATTATCTTTTTTCTACCTTACTTTGCACGCCAAGGTCAATCTAGATATTCATTTCAACGGACTTTGCTCGGATTTAATGTTGACATACTAGGACAAGCATCCAGAAGGGTTTGCCATTGGCTCTTGTAAGAACAAAGGTGGTGTTAACACTTGCAGAAATAGGAAGCCAGACAGGGAACTCACTGTGGCAGGTTTTCCCTGGCCTTGTCTTGAATCCCACCAATTGCCTTTGATTTTAGCATCCTTTTGACACTAGGAGAGGGGATGAGCACCTCTCCTGCAGTACCAAATTACTGTCTTAACTTTGCTCCACATTACTGGATGGGCTCTTCCCGTCGTAAGGAAGAGGCCACTGAGTGGGAGCCTCCCACTTCTTCAAGATATCCTTTGGAAAATCTCTAACTTTAAAAAGGGAAATGATGGTTCTAAGTGGGCTCATCAGGATATAACTATGTAAATGGCGTAGAATAATTTCCAGCCAGATAAAGTTCCCACAGCATTATATTCTAAACTAGGAAAAATTATTCCTGCCCCCCTTTTTTTCCCCAAGGAGAGATGACATCTGATAGGGCTTAAAAGTTCTTTCTTTATCCTGGATAAATATCCTGATGAATTATTTAGCTATTTGGCTCAAACTTAGTCTTGAAACTCACAGAATCAGAATTTTATAGATGAAAAGTGACCATACATATAATGCTTTACTATGTACTAACATTTTAAAAAATATTATCTTATTTGATCTTCACAACAATTTAATGGAGGTGATGCTGTTATTATCCTCATCTTACAATTGAAGAAATTGAGCTTATGTGACTTGCCCAAGGTCATACAACTCGTTAAGTATCTGAGACTGGGTTTGAACTCAGGCACAGTAGTACTCTAGCCACTAAACATTCTAGTTCCTTATGGCTTTATATGTTGGCACAATTAATGTCTACATCTATGATGTGATTTGTGGAGTAATTATAAGAGGCATTTTCTTCCCAGCCTAGAAATATCTAAGATTCCTTAAAGATTTATTAGAGTTTCGTTCTTTTGTCTTGCAGTATTTTGGCTCTATGAGCTCTTGGAGTGAAATGATCATTTTCTCTTAGCTTCTTTCACTGGAAACATATACCAAGCTCACAATGAGAAAAGGGGGGTGACTCAAGTGTCTAGGTGACTTTTTCTCTTGTTATCTGTACAGTATCAATAGAAGACAAGAAGGTCCTGTGTGTGTGGCAGATTTCTTGCTTGGGAGAAAGAGAAACATAGATGAATAGGCATATATGGGTCAAAAAAGAGCCCAATTGGATAACAGCACAGATCTACTGGAATAATTAATTTCTTCAATATTTCAAGTATTAATCATTTCATTGGTATGGTTCTTCATTCTACATGCACAAATTGTAACCACTTTACAATAGCTAAGGTTTTTATTACTTTGCAGCCAAAATGGTGATGATGAGTCTCTTTGAACTTATATAGGCTGGCCTTTTTACATGACACACATAGTCCCATCATGCAAAGTCTCTCCAGTTTGATAGGATCTGTCAGAGTAAGCCCTACAGGCCTGGTCTTTGCCAATCCAGAGTCACCTTAATTCTACCACGAAGCATTAGATATATCTGTTAGCCTAAACTGGTAGCAGATATTAATTTATTTATTATAGAATTAGCTGTTATCTTGGAAAGGAAATGGGATACAGAAAAAGTCAATTTTGTTGCAGAAAGGGTACAATCTGAAGCATGATCTCTGTTAAAAGGGCAAATTCAGTTAGTCTTACAAGGGACAGCTTGATGGTACTGGGGTGCTGGGGAAGAAGGAAGGTATCAGTGATAAATCTGGATTACACAATTTTGCTAAATGTTGGCCTTAATAGTAGAAATATAAATACAAGAATCTTACCATCCTATTCCTACTTAAAAACAAACAAAATTAATTAAAGCTTAAGACAAAAATAAAGAGGATCTATGCCAGATCTGTGGACTAGATTTTAACCTTGCTTGGTGTGGCTTATTCATATTCAATTTAGCAATTGTACCAGAGGCTATCAGGTCTATACAATCAAAGAAAATCAGAAGTGATGGATTAAGGTTGCACAGACAACTCATCTGGGTCTTTTAAATGAAGCAACCTCACTTAACCTGGAGAGGCAGCCTCTGTCCTAGATTTGTAGAAAGGAAAGAATCATAGACTTTTAAAGCTTTAAAGGCACTTAAAGATATCTAATCTAGCTGTTTAATTTTACAGATGAAGAAACTGAAGCTGATGATTTTTGGCTGGTTGACTCTACAGCTGGTTAGAGGCATAGCCAGGTCTGGAATTTAGCTTTCCTGGCTCCTAAACCATTGTTTTCCCCCTTATAATACAGTGCCTCCAAATGCACCATACCATCTCTCAAATGGTAATTCATAAGAGAGGTAATAGGAGCAGTTTGCTTTGGGCAGCTAGTTCCAGTTGAAATACATATAATACTTGTATTATGATTTAAGAATAAATACACATCTATCTGAACTCAGCAGTCATACTATATGTTGCTTTCTCAAATGACCAATGTTACAAATGGTTATTATTTATGAGGAAATTCAGTGAAAGCTGCTTTATAAAAAAATGTGCAGAGATCGTGTTATTAGGCTTATATAATAAAGAAGTCAGTGTCAGAAGAGAAAGGTCCATATACACCAAATTATTTAGAAAACTATTTTATAGTAGAAGCAAAAAAAAAAAAACAGGAAATAAAATTCATGTTTATCAATTTAGGTTTTAATAAAAAAAATTGCATTACACGAATGTAATGGTATTTTACTACGCTTTATAAATGATAAAAACGGAGGGTTCAGAAAAGTATAAGGTGAAGTATGTGAACATATGCAGAATGAATTAAGAACTAAAAAAGCAATATAGATAATTATTATGACTTTAAATTGGAATAACAACAAAAATATACCTCCCAGAAGAAATTGGAAATGTATCTTCCTCCCTTTTTTTAAAACAGAGATGGGAAACTGTGAATTTGGAATACTGAATAAATTGTCAGCCTCAGCTGATATGTTGGCTAATTTTGCTAAGTTGTTTTTTTTTCCTCTTCTTTATTTTTTTTTCATTCTTTGTTATAATGCAATGCTTCACTAAGTAGGGAGATGGAAACATATTCAGAAACTGATAATATGGAAAAAATTTAAAATATTTTTAAAGCTATTTTATAAATTTTTGCTTCTTTCCAGATCACTTTAGCATTTTAGGGTTACCACTGTGAACATTAAGAAGGTGATGGATAGTGGAAAGAATATGTTTTGACCCAAGTCACACTAGAAAATTACAAGTTGGTTTGAGGAGAATTGAGAGACTTTTAAAATAAATCACTGCTGTTTACTTGCAACTTCTTTCTTTTCCCTAAAAGTAGAGTTCTTCTTTCCCAATTAAATTAATTAAGGATTCCAGATTGGTAGATTTCAATGAATTAAGATTGTTCTATGGAATGCAGTATATAGAAAAATGCAAATTTCAGCATCAGTGTCATTTTTTAAATGGGATTTCTTCACTTATGCTTCAGTCTCTTCTGAGAGAGTAAAATTATCTTGAATCACAAGAAAGTTGAATTTTCATCTTAACCCTAACTCTTACTTCCTTGTTGCTAGTCACATCCTTTAACCACATACAGGGGAGGCAACCTGATTTTGAAAGAGGAAGGTATACTGCAGGAGATATAGGAAGCAGCATGTACCAAGCAAGTCAAACTAACCACAATCATCTTGACCATCTTAACTCTTCAGGCCCTGACAAGGATAGACCTAGACCCTAAACCCCAAAGTCTCAAGGATGATGATGTTTCCAGCCCAGCCCTCAGGTATCATCCTCAGAAGCCACCTTTGTAGACATACAGCCTCCGTTGTTTATTCTGGTGGTATGTCCATAATTACCAATGACCCCAAAAAAGTAAGTTCTTGCCATCACAATTCCTGGCATTGTCAAATGGTTCACTATCAGAAAATCAGATGATTTTATCAGTGGAAACAACATTAAAGAAGGAGCATTATCATCTACTTTGCTGCTGTACCTTAAAGAGCATGGGATTTTTCCATCTGACTTATAACTGAAACTTTCTCTATGTGTTGTTTCCCTGTTAGAGGGGATCCTTGAAAGTAAGGTCTGTCTTGTTTTTATATTTATATATCCAATGCTTACCATATTGATTTGCACACATTAAGAACTTAATAAATATTTCATTTATTCTTTTATTCTTAGTAGATTCTGTTTTTGATATGTTCTTTTGGAAAATGATATTAATAAAAAACAACTTGGAAGGTTTAGGGCTTCCCCCAACTATACTGTTTTGGGTGCTAAATTAACTTAAAATTTTAAAATTAAGTCCTCAATACTTGTTTAAGAAGTATTAAACAGAACCAACAATTTGATTAATGACAATGAGATAGCATAGCTAAGTGGATTGTGCTTCAGCCTTGGGGTTAGGGAACCTAAGGGTCAAGTCCTGGCTCAATTATTATTAGTTGTATGACCATAGGCAAATCACTTGACTTCTCAGTTATCCCAGATAGTGAAAGCTAAAAGTTTTTTGAAACTTTTGAAAGTTTCAAACAATGGTATGATGCAAAATGTTTAACAATGGACTATATAGAAAAACCCATGCATAGTACATTTTTTAAAGTTTAATTTGCATTAGCATTTTCTTCATTATTTACTTAAGTCTAGAAATCCAAAAACAATAAATCAGGTACTGATTTGTAGTATTCGTTAATTTCTGAGTGAAAATTGTTACATTGAAAATTTAACAATCAGCTCTCACAACCCAATAGAGATGACCAGAATATAATTGGACTAATTGCAGAGTTGCAATTTGTAGGGTTGGATAGTTTCTATACTGGAATTTATTTATATGAATGAAATCACAAGTTTGATGAGAACAAAAATGATGAAGGTGATAATAGTTTAGTCTATTGAGTACTTTACAACACTATCATTTGAACCTGCTAATAATAAACTTGTATGAGGTAAGTGATGAAAGTATTATTCATTACCACACTTTTACATATGAAGAAAGTAAGGCTCATGGAAATTGTGGTTTGTTCATGAATCCATACTTTATTCAAAGACAGAGCCAGGATTCAAACCTAGACCTGATTATCAGTTTAGTTCTCTTTACTTTGGGAGCAAATGAGACCTGAAAGAGAAACAAAACAAAACAAAAAAATACAGCGTTTATGTTGAACAAATAAAGTATTAGTATTGAGATGGGAAACTTAAAGGCCAGCTCTTGTCCTTTGCTTAATTGTCTCTAGCTTACAGCAAGAGTTTCTATAAGTAGACATGTATGACAGTAGCTTAAAAAATTATTTTTAGTACTAGCAACTTATCATCATTGTTATTTATTTAAATATGTTGATGGTAGAGTAGGTGGTAGGTAATGTTTGTATTGGCATAGCAACCAGATGCTATATTTTTCTAAAAGTTTTATCCATAGCTTTAATTGTCACTTTTTTCTTATGGTGGTCCATGACTGTATTCTAATGTGAAGAAGGTGGAGGAGGAAGAGCAAAATGAAAAAGAGGAGGAAGAAGGAAAGAAGGAAGGTAGGAAGGAAGGAAGAAAAGAAGAAGGAAGGAAAGAAGGGAAGGAGGGAGGGAGGAAAGGAGAAAGAAAGAAGGAAGGGAGAAAGGAAAGAAGGAAGAGAGGGAGGGAGGGAGAAAGGAAGGAAGGAAGGATAGAGGAAGGGAAGAAGGAAAGAAGGAAAGGAAGGAAGGAAAGGAGAGAGAGGAAGGAAGTAAAGAAGAGAGAAACAAAGAAAGGGAGGGAGGGAGGGAAAAGGGGAAGAAAGGGAAGAAGAAAGTAAAGAAGGGAGAAACAAAGAATGGGAGGGAGGGAAGAAAGAGGGAGAGACAGGGAGGAGGGAAGAAAGGGAGAGAGGAAGGAAAGAAAGAAAGGAAGGAAAAGAGGGAGGAAGGAAGGAAAGAAGAAAGGAAAGAAAGAAGGAAGGAAGGGAGGAAGAAAGGAAGGAAGGAAAAGAGAGAGGGAGAATGGAAGTGATGTGGGTTGTGGCCCCTTTAAGATTCCTTTCTGATTCCCAACTCCCATGGCTGACCTTTGATTCACAAGTCCTGGAGATATCCGGGCTCTCCTAGCCCCCATGGGATCTGAGCTAACTTGGGCTGTCCCAGCCCCCACTCTAATGATCTGCTCAGGTTTCCCAGCCCCCATCTATCAAATTTTAGCCCTCCCTGAAACCCATCGAGGAACCAACCTGGGAGTCTACTCATAGGCCCCTTTAGCCAAATCTCTCTTTATAAAAAGGCCAAGCTGGAACCATCTCTTTGGAGAGGGTCGAAACATGCTCGCCCCATGCTTTACATCACAGACTCTCTGTCCATCACTTCTGGTGTACTTCTCTCTTTATCTTTACCTTTTACTAATCAGACTTTAACCTTACTTCCAAACCCTACAATGAATTTCTTTTATCAATCTAGGTTTTTGGGTCTGTAAATTCCTTTACAGGGGACTCTTGCACCGCTACTAGACCTCATTTAACTTTGTATCCTTGTGCCAAATCAAAAGGGGTTGCAGGGGAGCTTTATTTGACTTCCTGTACCCCAAACCTGCCACTAGACCTCAATAAACCCTAATTTCATTTAGGTACCCCAATTCTAGATCTCATCAGAAGGAGGAAGGAAGGGGAAAAGGAGGAGGAGGGGAAGGGAAAGGGTAGTGAAAGGGCTAAGGGTAGAGGAAGGGGAAGGGGAAGAAAAAGAGAAAAAGAAGAAGAAGAAGAAGAAGAAGAAGAAGAAGAAGAAGAAGAAGAAGAAGAAGAAGAAGAAGAAGAAGAAGAAGGAGGAGGAGGAGGAGGAGGAGGAGGAGGAGGAGGAGGAGGAGGAGGAGGAGGAGGAGGAGGAGGAGGAGGAGGAGGAGGAGGAGGAGGAGGAGGAGGAGGAGGAGGAGGAGGAGGAGGAGGAGGAGGAGGAGGAGGAGGAGGAAAGAAAGAAGAAAGAAGAAATTATGTTGCTTTTGTTACATGTTCATAGACTATAAGAGCCAACAGGGGACCTTCAAAGAGCACCTACTTCAGCCTACTGATTTTACAGATGAAGAAAAGAACAGAGAGCCAGGATGCAAAAATAACTGGCTTCAAATCATAAAACTAATAAATGGAATCAAACCACATCTTCAGACTTCAAGTCCAATGGGCATTACTTTTCTGATAAGGAAAAATTTGCAGTTTGATGTTGTTGTTTCTCTTTTTTGTTTGTTTCTTCCTTCTTCAAATGAGTGATATTTTAAAGTTGTAGGCCAAATAACTTCTGACATGGCTTAGTTTTCCTTTTGTTACATAATTTCACCAGTGTCTAGACTTCCTGGTGTCTAAACTACATCCTGATTCATACCTGCATGACTTCTTGCCTGGATGACTAAGAAGATTTCAAATCTATCTTTTAGTCACTGCCAAGGTAATTTTTCTAAAGTCTGACCATGTCACTCTTCTCCCTCCTCATTCCTCAAAAAGCTCCTGTGGCTCACTATTACTCCCAGAATCAAATATAAACTCTTCATGATCTGTCCCCTTCTTGCTTTTCCAGTCTTATATTTTCCTCTCTAATACACATTCTACCTTCCAGCAGCACTTCCAGAAACATTCTTCCCTTGTCACCCTTGTGCCTTTATACTGAGTTTTCATCCATGTCATGAAAAGGCAATTCCCTGCCTTTTCACTTTCACCTCTCAGTTTCTCTTATTCTTTCATTACTCTTCTCAAATCTGACTTTAACTGGTTCCTCTCAAGAATCCCTTTCCTTGTAATTATTTACATGCTATCTCCTATCAGAACATAAAGTCTTGAAGTCAGGCACTATATTTTTGTTTTTCTTTGTATCTCCAGTACTTAGCATAATGCCTAAAACATACTAAGTGTTGCTTAATCAATGCTTCCTGACAGATTTGTTGACTTAAACTCCTTCTGCAGACCCTCAACTACATACTATATATAATTCAGAGCCTTAGAGAGTTGTGTGGGGTATTAAAAGGTTAAGTAATTTAGTAGCAGAATCTAGATTTGAACCCAGATTTCCTAACTCCAAGACAAGGCTTCCATATACCACACTATCCTGCTGAGAGGCAGTGGGTAACTGAGTGAATAGTGATATGGTAGGATATTACTACAGCAATATCTTGAGGAATGGAAAGGAGGAGGAAGGATAATATGGCCAAACTCTGGAAAAAATTTTCATGGCAGTGAGTGAAAGATGTATTTGAAAGGTTGTGAGTCATCCAGGCAAGAAGTGATGAGGGTATGAATTAGGTTTGTAGTTTATACACCAGGAGATCTAGACACTGATGAAATTATGTAATGAAAGGAAACCAAAGCCAGAAGACTAATTAAATCGACAAGGCTTCATTTGGTTCTATTTAGTTCAATAAGAACTAACAAGCAAGGTAGACCATGTTCACAAAAGCAAAAAAAGAAAAGAAAATAATTGCATTTAAAGAGATAGGCCCTATGATAAGCCAAGGGAGCAAAGTGGCTCTGCTTGAACCAGCTATTCACTCTTAAATCTCGAAAAGAATCAAGAGGTCAGTTTCCAAGGGACATTCTGGTGCCAACCAGCGCCTTGTCTTTCTTCTACTGCCTTATTAGAAAGAAGATTCTCTTGAGTCATTCATCTATTATCATTAACATTATCAATAAACATACAAAGAATCATTTGTTGCTTGCCAACAATGTGCCCAAACCTAGAAATCCTTCTCCTCTTTGATCTTTACTTCCTAGAATTTCCAAGAGCATTATTTCATTGAAAAAAAGACTCAGCTGTCATCCTGGAGTCTCATCTGATTTCTGGTCTGAATCTCAAGAGATTTACTAGCTTAAATTCATGACTAATCCACAAAGAACCTTTATTAAGGCAACCTTCTTTCTTAGTGACTGAAACTCCAGAGCTGAGTCTTCATTTGAAAACCATCAGGAAGAATAGATCAACATGTTTTCATTTATGTGAAACAAACAAACAAACAAACAGTGATCCATTTGGGAATAAAGTTGGTCCATTTATGCAGTTTTAAACATCTATATGAGGGGAGCAGCATGGATAGTTGTTTCACAGCTAGATCCAGGTCATTTATTTCCCACCAGCTGCTCTGCTTGGTTTTTTTCTCCAAGCACATCATGCTTCCTCCCAAGCATAAGCTCATTCCCAGAAATCTCATCCTCAGAGGGGTTGCTTCAGCTTTGATGCACAGTACCCTCAATTGCCACTCTCTTCTGATTGGAGGGCAGATCAAAAAACTCATCATGGCTTCCCTTTATAGAGGACTCAGAATGTTCAATCAACTCGTTTCCTACTAACTGCTCCACTAAGTTCAAACTCCAAAACCCCCTACCTCCTTTCCAGTTTCTTTTATGTACAATCTTCCCTGTAAAGTCTTTGATGCAAGTATTATTTTTCTCTCTGTTATTTGTATCCCATGCCTATCCAGAGCCATCTTCAGGTGTCCTCATCTAAATCTGGTCAGAGGGCTCTGCCCCCCCTCACTTAAATTCAATTCACTTGTATATCTTGGCCATCCTCTCCCTGATATCATGGTTCTTTTCCCTAAGGAAGCACTAACAACTACAATCCCTGGGATTTACTACATTGTCTGGCACTTAGAAGGTGCTTAACAAATGTTTATATGTAATTGTCTGTTCATTCAAAGTCCTGGAGGAGATCTTGGGCTCTGGGATCTAAAGCCTCCAAAGACCTCCAAAGACATGCTAATTTTTCAGATGAGGAAATTGAGACTCAGATAAATTAAGTGATATGCCCAAGATAACTTCAATAGGAGAAGAGAAGGGACTCAAAGGTGAAATCAGAAGGATTAATCTTCAAGAATAATAGAGAAATTCTTTTGTGAAGGGAAAAAAGGAAGGAATGGAAGATGAAACAAAGACATTCAAAGTAATGAAGGAGTAGGGCTAATGAAGTTCATGTCAGCCTCTATCTTTTCAAAGATGTAGAAATATAGGTTATGTGATAGGGGATGGGGGAAAAAGTATTATGAGGGATTAGTTTGGAAGTTCAAGGTAAAGAATAAAGTTTCTCAAGTATAGTACCACTACTGGCCCAGCTGAGATTAAAATCATGAATTTGTAGAGGGTAAAATTAGTTTCATAAACTCTAGGATCAGAGCAGAGAAATCAGTCAGTGATCCAATGAAATCAGATGACTAGAAAGAATTTTACTCTTAATCCCAGTAATAGGTGTTAAATAAAAATCAGGTGATATATCTAATTGATACCATAATTAACCAGGTCAGCATTTAGCTGATTTCATGTAATAAAACTGTCCATTAATTTAAAAAGTCATGGTTCCTTTCATTAAATTACTTTTGGAAAGAATATATAGTGGCCACAGGACAAAACTGAATCTATTCATTTCCTAGCAATTAAATAGATAGCTATCTATAGATAGGACATAAGATTACCATTTTGGCTTCTATTCAATTTAATGCAGCAAACCTCAGTTTTAAGCACCTATTAAGTGCCAGCTGGTGGAAATATAAAAATTAAAATTAAAAAGTTGCCTTCTACAAGAAGTATATAGTTTACATTCCATTTAATGTTCTACTCTTTCTTTAATCCATTCCTAACAGGATTTCTTAATGGGAGAGGCAAGGATGCTTTTTTTTAAACTAAAGTGTGTCAGAATGTATGATGATTTGGCACATTTAACTCTGCCATGCCACCAAGAACTGCTTTGATGGAGGTAGGAATGGAGACAGAGGTATGGGATAAATCAAGCTTCTCTAGAAATGTCCAGAACTAAACGCACTCAGCAGTGAGAATGGCTGCAGAGAGTACAAGTTATATAAGCCACAAGGCAGAAGTGATTAAAATGAGTTTCTGTCTCTCTGGAATGTCCCCAAAACCAGATTTAATGTGAGACCAGCAGGCAGTCATGATTTAGGATCAGTTTACATCCTTGTTCTCCTCCAGGCCCAAACCAAGGGTATCCCAAACACTGCAGACTTGGCCAGGCATTCCGAGACTAGCCCAGGGGGAAGAATATAGTCTGGTCTAGGAAAAAGCTTAGGAAGGAGAGTGACTAACTGACACAGGAGGATAGATGTTTTGTAAGAAAAGCTTTGCAGCCTGTAACAACGAAAGCCCTGAGTTAGCTCTATTTGGCAGCTGCTTAACACCAGCCTATTTGCAGATCTTTTTCAACACTTCCACAGCACATGTTCCTAAATCAGAGGAACCTAAAAGATTAGTTTATCTCTATCAAGCAAGTTGGGCAACTCCCCCCCGCCCAGGTCACTATATTAAGTTTCTAAAAGCATCTGAATCCACTGTGACTTATCCCATTCCATCTTTTTGAAAGGTAGACACTTAGATGCCATCAGGAAACCAAACCCATGTTTTTTCCAAATGCTATTCAGACTCCAAGGGGAACTGCAGTTTAAGCAATAGTGCATAGCTGTTTTATAACTGTGTATCCTTGAATCATTTAAGTTCTGTTCAGCTCTCCATGACCCCATTTGGGGCTTTTTGGCAAAGATATTGTTATTTCCTTTTCCAATTCACTTTACAGATAAAGAACTGAGGGAAACAGGATTTAAGGGACTTACCTAGTATCACACAGCTGCTACTTTTCTGAGGCTGGATTTGAACTCAGGAAGATGGGTCTTCCTGATTCCAACTTCAGTACTTTATGGGCTTCCTAGCTTTATAACTTACAGAGAATTTAGTGTCAATAGAATACTGGACAGCAAGAAATAGTGGAAAGCACATTGGACCTGAAATAGGAATATGGCTTCTAATTCTGGTTCTGCTGCTAACTTGCTGATAGCCTTGGGAAAACCATTTAAAATTCTTTTGATTTGCTTCCCTATTGCAAACTAGGATAGTAATTAATACCTGCACATTTTCTAGGGTTGGAGTGAGCATTAAATGAAATGGTGAAGAAAAAATTACTTTGGAAAGTATAAAGTACTATGTAATGTAATATAACCTCCACACATATTTGGAGCTTTGGTCCATACCAATATAGACATAAGAAAAGTGATCATTTATGGCCTGGTTAATGTTTCACTTTTACCTTTGAATTTCCAAAACTTAGTGGCACATAATAATCTCTTAATAAATGCTTTTTGGTTGATTGACATCCTTTATACTGTTACCATTTTATATATTTTCATTTTCTCTTTTCAACTAAATTCTACGTTCCATGGAAGCAAGTTGTCTATGTGGCCCTCCCTTTAGCAGTGTCTCACACATGGGATGTGATCAACATATATTTGATAAATAAGTTCCAAGATGTAAATTATGAAACAAAATTTATCAGACATCATAAAGATTGGTCTAAATTCAGAAATATTTTTACAGCCCTAAAAATATATTCTATCTAGGCCAAAAGAGTTGGAAGAAAAAAAATTCCCAGCATCTTTCTTTTGATTTGTATAATTTGTCAGTGATGAACAAACAACAAAACCAAAAGAAATTGATAAACATTAAACCTATGGCATCATTCATTTCTTTTAAATGGAAAAAATATTTCTTACCTTATTCTCTTTCTCCCTTCCCCCTTCCTCTCTCTTTCTCCCTCTCTCCAACATATCTTTCCATTACTCTTTCATGAGTCCTTGTGGATTTGTTTTTGCCTCTCTCTGCTCAGCAGGAAATGCTTACTGACACAGAATTCTTGATAGGCAGACATCTCAAGAAGTAACTGAAGGATGGGGCTTAGCAGTGCTTGGATTTTCCCTATAATGTTTCTCATATAAACACACATATTGACATTGACTTTGCATATGATAGCTTTAAACTAGAAGGAAACTGTAGTCCTTGCTCTTTGCATATGGCAGCTCTTTGTCCTCTCCCAGATTATATATTGGAGACCTTGAGATATAAGATACTATACAAGAAGAGACTCAGAGAACCTGGGACAGGATATCAATCTCCATGCCTAATTGTGCTTGCCCTAGGTACTTGTAAAATGTCAATTAGTTAATGCTGGCTCCCACCTTAAAATCTGGTAGAATTACCAGCCAAATCACTTTTCCTACTTCATTCCAAAGAAAAGGTCATTGAGCAATAAGGAGAAATTATAAAAGGCAGATTCCAGCTTCACATGAGAAAAAAAAATCTGTCAATTAGATCTATTCAACAGTCAGGGGAGGGAAGAGAAGCTAGATGACTTATTGGAAATGTTGTTGACGGAATTTCAATTCAGATATGACTGATTGGCTCTATGGTTCTTTGAGAGTTCAACTCACTAAGGACCTTCTCTAGAATAACCCTTTTAGAGAGAGGAGTGCAGTTTGAGCCTAAAATCTTTTGCTTCTTAAAGATGTAGGTCCTATTAGAAACCATGATTCACAATTGTTCTTCGTGCTTTGTTTGTTTGTTTGTTTGTTTTAAACTTCCTTGATGTCTCACTCTGTTACTGCATTATGAACAATGACTCTTATCTCCTACTCTAACGTGAGTCAACTCAGTCCTAAATGAATGTCAACTTTTTTATGTACATTCATATACTCCCAGAGGTTGATAGAAAGTCAAGAGTTTGGGTTCAAATAAAAATGACTTCCTTATCTTTTTGACAAAAGTTAAGTCATAACAGACTGAAAATTGATCAAAGGCAGGGATTAAATGTTTACCATTGTTTTCTAAACTATGACTTGGACATTGTGAAGAATTAATACAAGTTCCCAGGACTCTGGGAGAACTGGAAAGAAATGGGGAAAGAGTCATTTGTCATTATTGGAACTCTGGGCCCATGAGAATGAGACAATATGAAGTTCTTAACTCTATTTGGTTTGTGATCAATTATGATACAATTATTATATGCTTAATGTGTGCCAGGTACTGGGTAATGGTATTCATTTGTAGGCTTTGTGACAGGTTCAAATTCCTCCTGGAATAATGAGCAGCTGTATGACAAGGATATGTCACTAAAACTCTATGAGCCTTGATTTCCTAAGCTATAAAATGAGGCTAATAATACCTGTACTATTTATCTCATGGGCTGTAATGAGGATCAAATGAGTTAATGTGTAAAATATATGTGCAAACTTTAAAATAATATAGATAGACAAATAGAATGGTAGACAGATATAGATGGGAAATATCATATATGTATATAAAGAAGCCTTAAGAAAGAAATTTTAAGAAAATTTTTTCTGTTCCTTAAGTTTCTGTTCTCTTCATGTTCTCCATGGTACAGGGCCCCAATCTCTGTATTTACAGAGATTCCCAGATATTGGACTCATCTTAAGGATTTCACTCCAAACATCAATACTTTTTGATTTCAAGTTTACAGATGGATTTCTGATCTTGGAATTAACTGAAGAGGTAGATATTTAAATGATAGAAATTATGGCTGGAATGGGTAGAATAGGAGCTGAATTGTAAGAGTTAAAAAGACAGTGAAATATTTTTAAGAAGATATTTATGAACTATTGGAAGGGTACATAGGAAAAGCCTATTCTTTTCTACTGACTTCAATAAAGTCCATAAAACTGTCACAAGGCAACAAAAATTATGAATGACTTGATGAATCTAAATCTGTTTAACCTGGGAGAATTAGTCTTCAAACAATCAACAGCAATGCCCTTGATCTCTTGGTTGGATCTGCCAAGTCCAGCAGATACTACCCTTAGATGAAGTCACCATGACCTCATGGTGGACTGAAAATTGTTCAAAAATAGGGATGAACTTGGCATCAGGTGTTTTCTAAACTGTGATGTATATAATTAGGTTACCCAGGAAAGAAGTATACTTTTTGCTTCCCAAGATTCTATATCCCATCCTTTTAAATTCTTTGTTTAATTCTTTTCAAATAATCACTTCACCTTTTGTTCTAGAGTTGGTATTCCATATTGAATCCCTGAAAGTATCAGGTTCCTATTTTGACTTTGTTCCTTGGCCACAAACTCCTGGTTTCACAAGCTCAATTATCTTAAATAGTGGGGGGTGGGAAGAGAACTGGGAGGAGGTGTGTGGGATAGGGACCATGAGGATGTACAGATCTCTCTCCACTACTGGGCAAACAATTCAGATCATATACCTAAATAATTGGTCAGTAAGATCCTCTCTGAATATTAAACACAAACATTATACATACACAAATACATTTTTTTTTCTAGTCTAGGGTATCTAAGCCAATAGTAGTGGATGGGTGAGAACGAATAAAGAAGAGAAAAAGCAAGAAATTGTCATCTTAAGGAAAGCAATAAAACAAGAATTAAACCTGAAAACTATCTGAGGAAAGTCAACATAATCTTAAGCAATTTTTGAACCCCTAGAAAAATCTTAACAGAGGTCATTGGCCTAAGCTATAGTCACTGTGAAGACTCTTATAATGTTTTAAACACATTCCTATTCAGTAAATGTCAGTAATAGAGATCTGAGATATGTATGGTGATTGGCAGGCACAGGGTGGCCCCAAATGTCTTTCTCCAACTCCTATTGATTTTTAATTTAATTTTCTAATCTTATTATTTGTGCCCTTATTGTCACCAAATGCTTTTCTTATTTTCCTAAATGTCTCCTACCTGAAGACTCTAAATCATCAAAATTCATTCTTTGGCCTAAATTATTTTGAAGACTAAGCATTTGTTGAAAGATATGGCTCAGCAGCTAGAACCTAATTTTATGTCCCCTGTATTTTTTCCAAAGAAAAATGAATGAAATTTTAAACCACCATGAAGTGGCAAAATCTGCTGAAGATTTTGCATTATTTAAACCCAGCATGGTGACTGCCCCAAGCTGACTTTCAAACTCAGAAACAATAGATTCCTATGTATAACCGCAGACAATCATACCTACCTTTTCCTACAAGAAGCCTCTCCTGGGTTTCTCTCCCTTCCACCCCTCACTATTGCTCACCTTCCCTAATCACAGTTCATTTAACTAGATTATATTTATATTTATTTATTCTTTATGTGCTTGCAAATGTACATTTTTACTCTTTCATAATAGATTTTAAGTTTCTTGAGAATACAGATTACCTACTTCTTTGTATTTATGCCTCTCTTCCTCATAATAAATGAACTTAATAAATGCATATTGATTACTTGATTGATCTATTGGTTTTCTAGGGAATGTTTTGTCTTTTGTAAAGTGGATATAAGAAGAAAGGACTCCTTTTCAGTCTCTCAGTAAGAAATCTAACTATCTAGTTCTATAAATAGCAGTAAGGTGAGGGCTAGATCAGCCAGGAGTTACAGAAAGACTTGCCTAGGGATGTACACTGAATGCCAGGTACAAGTGAAGCAATACAGAAAGGAAATAATATTGTGCTACAAGAAATGCCAAAAGGATGCTTTCAAAAAATTGGAAAGACTAATATGAAATGATACAAAGTGAAGTGAGCAAAACTAAGTGAATATTGTACATAGTAACTGCAATATAGTACAATGAATTACTATGATGTAGCTACTCTCAGCAGTACAAAGAACCAAGCCAATTCTGAAGGACTCATGATGAAAAATGCTACCTGCCTCCAAAGAAAGATGGATAGAGTCTGAATGTTGACGAAAGCATACTATTTTTCATTTCTTTTCTTTCTTTTTTTTTGGTCTGTGTTTTCTTTTACAACATGACTAATAAAGAAATTTGTGTTGCATGACAGAACATTGCATAAAATTGCTTACCTTCTTAATGATGATGGAGGGGAAGGAGAGAGAATTTGGAACTCAAAATTTTTTAAAAATGTTAGAAATTTTTACATGTAATTAGAAAAGATATTGTAAATATCAAAAAGGGAAGCAATACATATAAAGATGGGACTGAAAATGGAAGTTTGTTATTTATACAAAAATATTTATAGTAGCTCTTTTTGTGACAATTTAGAATTGGAAATTGAGGGAATGCCCATTAATTGGTGAATAGTTGAACAAACTATGGTATATAATTGTAATGAAATGGTATTGTTCTATAAGAAATGACAAACAGAGAAATTTCAGAAATACCTGGAAAGATGTACATGAGCTGACAAAAAGTGAAGTAAGCAGAAGCAGGAGACTATTGTACATAATACCAGCAATATGTTATGATAAAGAACTTGGCTATTCTCAGCAATACAATGACAGGTATAAACAATACAGTCCCAAAAGACTCATGATAAAAAATGTTCTTTGCCTCCAGAGAAAGAATCAATGTTTTCTGAATATAAACTGAAGTATTCTATTTTTCCCTCCCACCTTTCCCCTCTTCTCCATTTTTCTTTTTCTCTTCCTTTTCCTTCCTCTCTCTTTCTGTCTGTTTCTATGTCTGTCTCTCTTCTCTGTCTCTCTGTCTCTGTCGCTCTCTCTTCCTTCCTTCTTTTTTTTTGTCTTGTACAAAATGACTAATATGAAAATGTCATATATGGATTGCAACCTATAACAGATTGCATATTTTCTCAGGAAAGGGAGTGAGGAGGGAGAAACAGATAGAATTTGAACCTCAAAAGTGGTTTTTAAAAATAATGAATGTTAAAATTATTTTAAATGTAATTAGGAAAGTCTTCCTGGTTCTAACTTTTAGTATCTTAGGCACTGTGCCTTGCTGTCATCATAAAAAGAGAATATAACAAATACGTTGAGGTATTTATTTCTAGATCAAATAACTTTCAGTGTTTATTGCCTATCCACTCTATTCATTTCATAGCTTTCTATTAGACATCTTTCCACTGTTTCAAATGCTTGGAAATTGTTATCATGACCCCATTAAGTCACTGTTCATGGGAAAATGTACATATTTTGCTCCTTTAATCTTAACTTACAAATCAATTTTACCATTGCTTTAGTCTATTGTTTTTCTTTATGCTGTCTACAATTAGATGACAGCTTTGGGAAACCAAAAAGCCATTTTTTTCATTGTTTAGTATTTGTTTGTTGAGAGGGATAGCAATTGATTAATAGATATTTTTTTAAAATAATGTTTGATTTATTTCTCTTAAGTACAGTGAAAATCTGGAGTTACTGTCTCTCAACCCAGATTCAAATTAGAGGGTAGATCTCCAGATGTTGGCAACAAAAAAATTGGGCAAAATCAATTGGTGGTGAGTGAATTTTATGCCACATTCCAAATCTATAATTGCTAATTTTCTAATGAAAGTAGGGAAATTATTTTCTCCTTTTTTTCAGGGTTAACACAACTAAGTACAATTTCCCAACCTTCTGTTTTCATTAATTATTCTTTTTGATTCATATTATAATTATTGTATATAATCATTGTTTGGTTCTCCTTTCAACAAGTACTTGTAGAGTATCTGCTATATGCATATAATAATCAAAGCTAACATATGCAATATGTTTATTATTAACAAAACATATAAGAAATAGGTCCTGACCTCAAATAGTATATAGGAGAGGTGGGGGTATGAGATACAAACATTATAAATATATATGTATATATATATATATATGTATATATGCATGTACACACACTAAATTTATGTAAATATATTTGGGTGTGTAAGTTCCAAAAGAATAATGGAGAAAATTGATGCTGTTATACATCATACCCTTGTAGAAATATGGTATAATGACATGCTTTTTCCACAGAGGGGCAATAATCTCCTCCATCATATGGTCTCTGGCTAAGCTGAGGTAATACTCATTAATAAATATGTTTATGACCTCACCTCACATGACCCAGGCAGACTTAAGTTACACTTCTTTCCTAACTGGATTAACTGAGCTGGGCTCCTCTCCTTCAGAATCTGGTTCAGCTTTATAAATGGTTCTGCTCATACACCTGGTGGCAACTTAATTTATGTCTCTGTTCTTTCTCAAGCAAATGTGAATTAATTTAGAGATAAAATACCACAGACTTTGCCCAAGATGAAACTTTAGATCCACTGCTGGATTCTCTTCAATTCCTACTTTTGTCTGACTGTGGAAAGGTCAAATACACAAACACACACACAATATTTCATATTGCATTTGGAGGTTGATTAGTTCAATCCTGTGTACTACTTGTGAGTTCTCACCCTTGTCTACAGTTTATACTCCTAATATTTACTTTATTACTTGGAGAGAGGAGAAAAAATAAAGATCAGTTCTAACAAAACTATTTCCAAAATTTCTACTTTTCCTAGAATCATATGAGAAGCTAGAGGAGTTTTAGTCATCTGATATCTCTCTCCTTCGGTTCCCCTGGATTGTTCCAAGCCCATTTTAAATGCTATAATCAGTGCATTAGCCAATTCTCTTAAAGTTGCATTTCCTTTTTGACTTGCCAATTTGTCCTCATTCCAGTTTTCCAAGTGGGTCTCTATCTGATTTGGCCTTTTCTATTCCTTCAAGGCCTTCTTTTCTTTCTAAATGCTCCAGTTTCTTTTCTTCAGTTGTCTTATTCAAAAGATGCCTTTCTATTCTTTGTTAGCTTTCATTTAGAACACAATCCAATTTCCCTAGGGTCTGACTTTTTCTTTGCCATGTGCCAAAAGAATAACACACACCAATACAGTGAATAAAAACACTTGTACATTTAAGGGTTCATTCATATCTAGGAGGAAGGCAAAGGGAGTACATTAGCTAAACATGTAAAATCAATATTTTATAAGGAAGCATATTTTGTTTATTTAAAAAAAGTAGTTATTTTTTATTACTCCCAAGACTTAGATTCTCAACTAGAGAATTAGAAAAATAGAAAAAGAAAAATTAAATATAACTTACACATATAATTTATATGAAACTTATTATATATTATATAATCTATATAAAACAATTAATATAGGATTAACATATAACTAACATATTTTAATGCAAAATATTATATAACATATATATGATAACATAAACATATATAATATATAACATTTTTATTAATATATAGAAATTTGCCCAGTCTGAACTAAAATTGTTAAGTTTTCAGAACATCTAAGGTATTTTTTTCTTGAAAGGGATATCACTGGGTCAGCTAGGATAGAGGGCTGGCTGGGGAGTCAGAAAGACCTGAGTTCAAAAGTGGCCTCATGCTTACTAGCCATATGACTCTGAGCAAATCATTTAACCCCAATTGCTTCACAAAAGTGTGGAAGAAAGGGGATATTACTGAGACATGATGAGATCAACATGAAAGATTGAATTAGATGGGTAGATTCATGCTATTCAATGCAGATGAAATTCCTATTGGTCACAAAAGGCAAGGATATCCAATGCAATGATTTCCATTTTGAATTTTGAAATAGCTTCAATGGTTTCTAATAAATTCAGAGGGGTGTTAGGAAATTATTTGCCTCAAAACAAAGTAACATTGTAATTTGTGATATTTTTAAAGTATCAAAATCATATTAAAATTATAGAATTTAGTAAAATTAATATAACTGAATTAAAGGATATGTTCATGGAAGACCTGACTTACAGTGTCAATGAAAAACTGTGGCACTGATAAAATAATTTGATTTCTCAATTTGTCACTGTGACTCTGTGAATTCTTCCTAAATTGAAACTTGCCTTGGCCATATACCTCCTCTTTAATTCCATATTATAAAAATGATTTACTCAAAAGACAAAGTAGGCATTTCTAATATTATAACCCCTTATCTTATAGATGAGGAGAGAGAGGAGTAAATGATCTGTCCAACATCTGAATAACAGAATGTAAATTTCAGAATTGAAAGAAATCTCAGTGCCATCTGATTCAAACCATATACAAAAGGAATTCCCAGTATGTGAAACATGCAACATGTTGTCCAGGCTTTTCTTGAAGACCTCCCAAGAGAAGGCGCACAAGGCAACCCATTCCTCTTTGGGACAGTTCTAATTGTTAGAAATTTTTTCCTGATATTTATTCTCAATTACCCTTTCTGATATTTCCTTCCATTTCTCATATCTCTGCCTTAAGGGCCCAGATAAAACAAGTCTCTTTAAAAACTTATTCATTGGGGCAGCTAGGTGGCGCAGTGGATAGAGCACCAGCCCTGAATTGAGGAGGACCAGAGTTCAAATTTAGTCTTAGATACTTAACACTTCCTAGCTGTGTGACCCTGGGCAAGTCACTTAACCCCAGCCTCAGGGAAGAAAAAAAAAAAAAAAACTTATTCATTTTTTAATTTTTAATGCACACTATTTTATGAATCATTTTGGGAGAGAAAAATCAAAACAAAAGCAAAAAAAAATGGAAAAGGGAAAAAAAAAACACAAAAAAAGAAGGGAACATAGCATGTGTTAACTTACATTTATTTTCCTTAGTTCTTTTTCCAAATGCAGATGCCATTTTCTGTCCAAAATCTATTGAGATTGACTTGAAGCACTGTACCACTGAAAAGAACCAAGTCTTACATAGTTGATCATGACACATTCTTGCTGTTACCGTGTCCAATGTATTCCTGGTTCTGCTTGTTTCATTCAGCATCAGTTTCCTGACTGCTGCTCCTTGATATTTGAATTTCTTTTGTTTGGCAGCTTGCAGTATTTTCTTCCTTGAGATTGTAGTTCTGAAATTTTGCAGCAATGTTCTTTAGAGTTTTTCTTATGGGATCTCTTTCCATAGGTGATCAGTGGATTCTTTCAATGACTCTTTTGCCCTCTGGTTCTAGAATATCAGTGCAGTTTTCTTTGATATTTCTTAAAGAATGCTATCCAGGATCTTATTTTGATCATGGCCTGCAGGCTGATCAATAGTTTTCATATTGTCTCTTCTGGATCTATTTTATAGGTTGGCCATTTTTCCATTGAGGTATTTTACATTTTCTTCTATTTTTTTCATTATTTTTAGTTTGTTTGACTGATTCTTGATGTCTCATAGAGCCATTAGCTTCCATTTGTCCCATTCTAGTTTTTAATGTGTGAGTTTCTTCAATTAGTTTTTCTATCTCTTTTTCCATTTGGTTAATTCTACTTTTGAAGGTGTTGTTTTCTTCGGTGGATTTTTTTTTTTTTTTTTTTTTTTTTGCATTTGACTAATTATATTTTTTAAAGGAATTGCCTTCCTTTTTCGAGCTTTTGACTTTCTCTTGCATATCTCTTATTTCTTTTCTCATTTTTCTTCTACCTCTCTTATTTGCCTTTTAAAGTATTTTATGAATACTTCCAAGAAGCCTCTTTGGGCTTGAGACCAATTCATATCACTCTTTGAGATTTCCTCTATGGACATTTTGTCCTTGTCTGAGTTGCTATTTTGGTTTTCCCTGTCACCATACTAGTGTTCTATGGTCAAGGTTCTTTTCTGTTTCTTGCTCATTTTCTTTCCTTTTCTTTTGATATTTCTTCTTTTGTAACTTGTGTGGTTGAGCTCTGCTCCTGGAATAAAGAGAATAATGTCCTATGCTTCCTGTGTAGCTTTGAACCTTGGCTTTAAGTTCAGAGACCCCTTATGTTTACAGGGGGTATCTTTGCTTGTTCTTTCCATGAAACAGCTTGGTTTCCCATAATTTGCCTTCGAGCTAGGACTGGTAGCTACCCTGCTGATTTGCTCCTCTGCTGAACCAGATCAGTTGCTGATCTGCTTATGATTAAGACACTGGGTTTTCCCAGATTCCATCTAAGCTGGGGTAAACACTGTTTGCTCTCCAGTGAGACTGACTTTTCTTGAAGTTTTTCAGTCTGTCTTGAGCTGGAGATTTTGTTCAAAGACTTGGTTTCATGTGGTTTTTTGAGGAAAACTGGGAGAGCTTGAGAAGCTTCCTGGCTTCACTCCACCATCTTGGCTCCACTCAAGAAGTCTCTTTTCTACACAACAATCCTTCAAATACTTGAAAATAGCTGTCCTCTCCTTCTGTTTTCTCTTCTCCAGGATCAATAGCTCCAGTTCCTTCAATGTAACTTTATGAGACAAGGACTCAAGGTCCTTCTTCATCTTGATTAATCAGTGGTATCCAAAAATGAATACATCTTCACAAATCACCTTCCAGATGAAGTTTGATGGGGGCAGAGCAGAATGAGACCATATTACCTCTCTATTCTTTAAAGCCTTGCCTCTCTTCATGCAGCCAAAAATATGTGAGTTTTGGAGGTAACTGAATCACAATACTGACTCATATTGAGTTTGTAGAGCAGTAATACCCTCTATACTTTTGCATTATGCCTCCCCTCCTTGTATTGATTTTTAATACCCAAGTGTAAGAATTCACATTTACTTATCCCTCTTAAACCTCATCTTATTCAATTCAGTTGAATTCTCAAGCCTTTCAGAATCTCTTTTGGACAATTGTGATGTCCAGAACCTTAGCTAACTCTCCCTAGCTTTGTATCATTTGCAAATCTGATAAGCACACCATCTACTCCTTTATCCAAGTCATTGATAAAAAAAATGTTAAATACAGGAATAAGTACAAATCTCTGGGATACCCCACTAAAGACTTTTGGTCATATTGATATTATACCAAAATTTTTTTTAGGTTATAGCCTTTCAGCCAGTTTTGAATCCATCTGATTATATTATCAGTCTAGTTGAAAACTCAACTTAATGAAAAGATTATTATTAGTACTTTATTGAGAGCTTTTCTAAACCCTAGGTAAACTACATCCACAACATTCTTCTAGTTTAGGAAAACTGTCAAAAAAGGAAATGAGGTTAATCTAGCATAGTTTATACTTGAATCAATAAAAAATTAAGAAGCATTTAATAATCAGTTACTACATTCCAGGCACTGTGCCAAACTTCAGGGATATAGAAAAAGGCACAACCAGTCAAAGGAGACAACATATAAATAAATAAAATATGTTCATACAAAATACAGACAAAATAGATGGAATTGAAACCTATTTTATTGGGTTATGAGCTACGGATTGTTTTCTTCTTTTGGGAGAAAATTTGGATACTTGCTTTTCTTTATTCTAGATACTTTTCTCTCTTTCTCCAAGATCACTGATAGTGATTTAGTCATCATATTTCCCAGCTCTAGGATGTAGTTCATTCGAGCCTGGTATTTTGAATTTATCGAGGATAACTAACTTCTCTGCTTTTTCTTACTTATATTTTGTATCAGCTCTCCTCTAGTCATTTTCATTCTGTCATTTCCAGTGAAAAAGTCATTCTCTTTGGCAGAAAAAAGAGAAGGAAAGTCAGAAATGGGCAGATTTATTTTGTCTCTGACAGCAATTATCATTTTCCTACCCATTTCAGGGCTCATCCCTGATTTAATCCTTTTTCTTTTACTTTAGGTTTAAATTTTTTTTAATTGTCCTTAACTTGCCCTGCCAGATTTTGCTGAATCTGAAATTTAATATTACTGACACTTTTGTATTAGGACTGTGTTGAGTTCTTATGTTCATCTTCTTTTACCTGTCTTGATTCCATCTTCTTTAGATAATTTCTATTTACCTCCACATTGGAACAGTCCTTTGTGTCTATAGAATTTCATTTTCAAGCACCTCCTACCCCTCCTGGGTTTACTTTCATCATAGCATTTTATTCCAACAGATTTCCAATTCCTCTAAATCCTTTGAAAATCTGCTTTCTCAGGTCACTTCTCCTAAAGGTTCCACATTTTACCCAAGAAAGTAGTTCTTCGCTGTTGTGAGAATTAGATCCTGAAGAAAAATCCCTCTTAGTTGCTCTTCCATCTGAAGGATGAAATTATCATTAAAATAAGTCCAAAAGTTATATGTTTCTTTTCTTTTGGATAAAAAAGAAAGGAAAAAAATCCAGGAGTTATCTAACTCTTCTCCCAAAATTAAAGTCCTCTCCTGTAAAAAAAAATAAGTACAGTCACACAAAACAAATCCACACAATTAATAGTGATTGAAAATGTATGTTTCATTCCAGCAAATATATTCCTAACAGTTTTTATTAGGAGTACTCTTGCTCTGATTGGGAATATATTGTCTCAATGGTTTAAGTCATGAAGTCTGAATCCCATTCTCCCATCTTCTTACCCAACTATCACTTCTCAAATTATTTTTTCTTTTTTGCATCCATTGCCATTAATGATCTATGGAGAGGAAAACAACCTGTTCCCAGTGATCTTGAGTTTCTTGTCCAAGATTTCATAAACATTAGCAGTGCTTTTGAGCTTGCTTCTTGCAGTATTTTTCTCTATAGGAACCACCAGAAGTGGATGATATTTATCTGTTTTGAAAAGGTTTAGAATGCTCTCTCTTGTGACTTGAACACAATCCCTGAAAAGATGCAGACCTTGTTTGTCATCAGGGTTGACAAATAGCTATCTTGGTACCCTTGAGCTGGAAATTTCACTCTCTCTTTCACAAATATTACAGCTTAGTCTTTTTACTTTACAATAGTATTTCTCTCTATAAATATGTAATAGCAGAATACTCCCAAAAATTAATGTACCATCAGAGAGAGAAAAAAAAAACCTGCTCATTTGGTATCCCTTTTGTTGTCAACCTTTTTACTGCAGTTTAAACATTAATGTGGAATTTTTAACCTATCTGAAAGCAAATTACCTCATTTTTGTATTTGAGCATAGCACTTAGGACATAATAAGTGCTTAATATTTGTTCTTTGATCAATTATCAATTATGTAAAAATAGAGGTCTATTGAATCAATAGATCCATCTATCTCATATTAGTAATTGATAAGACATTATACCCTGGTACCTTTATCAGATAAATCAATCAACCAGGGATGTGACCTAGGTATAAACATGACTTGAACATCTATGTTGAATCAACCAAAAGCATAGATGCAGCAGGAAATTTGATTCAATTGAAAGACTTTGTCTTGCCCTCTTGAGTTTGTATAAAATTAGTAAATGAGTTTGAAATAAAGAATTTCAAATATCTACCAATATAGATAGCAGCTTCCCAGCCTAGTGCCGAGAAGGGATTGCTTAAGGATAGAAAAAAAAGAAGAACTTTTACTTTGGCCTTGGTATTATCCTATCACCTCCTTGATCCTAAGGCAACCTTGTGAACTTTGAAGATTTAGAGGATTTGGGGATTTTCTATTGACATCTTAGTCCTAGCAATTTCCCCAGAATAGCTGAGTCAATGTCTGCATTATGAGGCAAGGATAAACTAGACCATTCAGGAATGGCAGCTTCAAGATTCTGCAAGGAGCATGACAGAAAACTACACCCTATTTAACAGGAATATTTTTGGGATTACTGCAAAAATATTTTCTGGAGTTGTGAGTTAAATCCTCTGGCACATATATACCTGATCCTACTTTCCCCTAACTCTTTATGTACTTGTAGAGAGCATATTATAATATTTTGATGGGATAGTTTTATACTAACTGTTCTTACAAACTACTTTAGTAAAATATCCCTTCCTAAAAGCTAATTAAACCTGGATGACTGATATCAAATAACAATCTTGGGAGAGAAGGACAATGATGATGTGGGTGTATGTGTGTGGGGGGAACAGGATCTATAGCTTTAGAAAATATGCCCCAAGCCCCCTAAGCTTCCTAGACTCAGGGTGATAAATAGCAGTGGCCCTCTGGGGATCTGACTTGCCTATGTAGGCAAGTAAGGTTGGAACAGTAGCTCTGGGATCACAATTGCTACAATTGACTGAATAATGCAGTAAACAGCCCTAAATTTATAGTTAAGAGGATCTTAACTCTGCAGTTCATTCCCTTCTCCCTAGGCTTTCATTTTTCCCTTCTCAGTATCAGGGATTCAGAATATTATATTTGTCTGAGCTTTGTTAACATACTAAATAGTTCTTTCACTCAGAAATAGTTGTAGACCCAATGCTTTTAGTCACTTCAATAGTTCAACAGGCAGAGCTCACCTAGTTCCAGAAAGGCCTTGCTATATAATTACTGTCACATGCCTGCCTTGAGAATCAGATTATATGTCCAATTTTTTTTTTGGGGGGGGGGAGAAAGGATTCCCACATTTCTGGAGTCTGCACTAGATACTGGCTAGAAAGTTTGTCCCTGAGTCCATTCATATGCATAGCTATATCTATCACTGGGGACTCAAAAGATAAATGATCTCTTATACTTACGCAGAGATCCATACTTGGGTGCATTCACAAAGTTAGGTACACTAATCCACAATTTATCTTTACAAGCACATTTAATCAGTTGCACTAAATTACAAATGTACTATGCAAATTGCATAGTTCATACCAAAAAATCTATTCAAATAAGTAAGCTTCTAATAACACTTGAGATATATAAATTATTTTAAGGCTTGCAAAGTTAACTACATACAATGTCATATTTAATTTTTACAAGTCTCTGAGGCTAGTACTATATTAACAGTTAATCAATAAGTATTTATAAAGTATATACTAGTTGGTGGTTGCAGAGTTAGGTGATACAGTGGACAGAGTGCCAGGCCCAAAGTCCAGAATATTCATCTTTGGGGCAGCTACTTGGTGCAGTGGATAGAACAACAGCCCTGAAGTCAAGAGGACCTGAGTTCAAATGTGACCTCAGATACTTAACACTTCCTAGCTGTGTGACCCTGGGCAAGTCACTTAACCCTCAGGGAAAAAAAAAGAAAGAAAGAAAAAAGAATATTCATCTTTCTGGGCAAGTCATTTAGCCCTCTTTGCCTCAGTTTCTTCCTCTGTAAAATCTGGAGAAGAAAATGACTAACTAACACCTTTGCCCAGAAAATTCCAATTGGGATCATGAAGTGTTAGAAATGACTGAAAGACAACTTTGTGTTGGGCACAGTATTATTAGCCACTGGTGATCCAAAAGCAAAAAAAAAAAAAAAAAAAAAAAAAAAAAAAAAAAAAAAAAAGGCTCTCATGAAGCTTATGTTCTATTGTTGGGAAAATAAAATCATTGTCCTTCTATAGAGCCTCATGTTTCTCTTTTGTAAAGTAAAGGAGCTGGACTAAGTGATCGATAATACTCTGGTTTTTTTGGGGGGAAAGGGTTGACTTCAATCACCCTTTCAAACTTCCTCCTGAAAAATATGTTTGTATAAGGATTACTGTTCTATTCCACCCATAGTAACAAAAGTCCTTGATTCTCTCCCACTGTCTGCAGAGACTAATTTAAGTTTTCTTTTCTTTTCTCACACCTTCTATACAATCCCTCCTTTCCCCTTTCTGCTGAATATTTCCACTAATACCTTAGTGAGAAAAGACAGACCTTAATCTTCTTTTCTTTATATATCAGAATCCTTGAGGTCAATTCCCATTCTATCTTCCTTTTTCTAGTTATCTCAGAGAGGTGACCCTCACATATGTCCTTGATTCCTTTATCTTCCATCTTCTTCAATAGATTGCTCCCACTCTCAAGTATTTTACAAGATACTGGAGATAAAAGACTTCCCCCAAAATAGTCTTTGTTTGCAGAAGCTTTCACTGTACAAGAGAAATGTTTGTACTTGTCTTCCCCATTAGATTATAAATTTCTAGGGAGAAAAATAGATTCATTCATCATATTTCTATTTCCACCATTGATCAGTTCTTAACACATAGTAGACAGTTAATAAATGATTGTTGAGTAGTTGGATATTAGAGGCAAATGATGGGGAATAGTCAAATAAAATGCTATAGTTTCAAATGAAGACTATCAAATAATTACAAGTTGATTAAATTTGGACTTTATTAAAGTAATATGTATATAACATTTTCCTCAATTTAATCTAATCCATAATCCCTCAAATTTCTTAGTAGTTCCCCCATATGAACCAGTAAATGGAATGTTTTTTTTTTCTCTTACAAATCTAAATTTGATCATTATTTGCATAGGGAGAGTATTACTTTACTAACAGAATGTTTGACTTCTGTGATCTAGAATCATTCAAGATATTCAAAATATCTCTTGGACTGTTTTAAACTATATGTTCCATAGAGGTTTTCAAATGCAACATGCCTGTCTTAATGCAGATTCAACAAGTTTCAGAAAGTATCCAACATGGAACTCACGACTAGAAAATGAAGCAAGTCATTTTTATTGATAGAAGATATTGACAAAATGCAAGGCATAGTGAATGATAAAGACAGGGCCAGTGAGATACCAGAAGGATTAGGACACCCTCTCCTTTTAAACCATTAAAGTTTGGTGACTTTTTATAAGATTCTTGTTTATGTTGTTCATCACAACACTACTCATCCATGATCCAGCTTAACTGTTTCCCCAAATTCCAACATTAGGATAAGATTTTGATGTTTCTCTAATGATGGGGGTAGGGTATGGGTATTGGTGTCAGAAGGGAATAAATAACTGAAGCCACAAGCAGTTGTAGGCCCACGTTAACTTGAGTCTCTCTCTCTGTCTCTCTGTCTCTCTCTCTCTGTCTCTGTCTCTGTCTCTGTCTCTCTCTGTCTCTCTCTGTCTCTGTCTCTGTCTCTCTCTCTCTCTCTCTCTCTCTCTCTCTCTCTCTCTCTCTCTGTCTCTGTCTCTCTCTCTGTCTCTCTCTGTCTGTCTGTCTCTCTCTCTCTGTCTCTCTCTCTTTCTCTCTGTTTCTCTCTCTGTCTCTCTCTGTTTCTGTGCCTGTCTTTTTTTCCTCTCTCTCTGTCTCTTTTTGTGTCTCTTCTTTTCCTTTCTTTTTTTCTACTTCTCTCTTTCTTTCTCTCATCTTCAGTTTCCTCATCTGTAAAAATGATGAGGTTGGGCCTTTTAAATTTCTTTCCAGTTCTAGGTGACATTCGGCTTCCTCATTTGAACAAGCTGTGATTTTTCTCCCCTTACCTTGCTTGGACCGTCCCTTCTATCTCCTTTGCTGCCCCTTTTAAATATGAGTATCTCTCAAATTTCAGATACTCTTCTCTTCTCCTTTTATAGTGTCTCCCATGGTAATCTCAACTGCTTCCATGATTTCAGCTAGCATTGTTATGCCAGTGAGCCCCAAAGCAACATCTCTACCAGTAACCCCAGGTTCATAATTTTGGAGTCATCTTTGCCTTTCGTTCTTTTTTGCTCTACATAACCCATCAGTTGCTGAGTTTTATTCAATGTCCTTTTACAGTATCTTTCACTCTCCTCTTCACTTCCATTGGGGCAGCTAGCTGGGTCTACAGCTAGCTAGTAGAGAGAGCACTGGTCTGGAGCCAGGAAGAGCTGACTTCAAATTTGGATTTAGAAACTTAACTAGCTGTGTGATCCAAGGCCAGTCACTTAACTCTGTTTACCTCAGTTTCCTCACCTAGAAAATGAGCTGGAAAAGGAAGTGGCAAACAGCTCTCATATCTTTGCCAAGAAAGCCCCAAATAGAGTCATTTGGATACAACTGAACAACAACAATTCTACTTTCATTCTATTAACTATTATTTGAGTCCAGAACTCTTCTGGACTAGGCTATTTTAATACCTTTTCAACTGGTCTTCTTTATATCAATTTATTCCAACTCTAATCTACTTTTGAATGTTGTCCTTTCATTTATTTCTTTGCCTTGCACATAAGAGATGTTTAACAAATGCCTTTTTAATTGAACTGAGTTGAGCCTTTGTCCCCAACTACATTGTAAAGGGATGGGGAGAATGAGGTTGTTTGACTTTATATTTAACTTGATGTCTAGCAAAATGGATGCTATACAGCATGATTTTATTTTTGCTTTGGTCCTTACCTGTGATAGTGATACATGAGATTACCTTTTAGTGATACATGAGATTCCTATTATAGAATCAATGCAGATAGGCAACCAGCATAGACGAGGAGGAAAGGAATTTCAGACATGGGTTTTAGCCAGTGAAAATTCATGAGTCATGAGATGGAGTCTCGTGTGCAAAGAAAAGCTAATGGAATAGTGTTGCTGTATCACAGAATGTATGATAATCAGAGACATATAAGAAGACTGGACAGTAGAAAGAGACAAGCTTATAAAAGGTTTGGATCTTGAATGTAATGGAGAGGATTAGGATTTGTTAATGTGGTTGGGTTGGGGATGGAGGGATATAAGAGAAGCAGTCAGACTTGCATTTTAAAGGAGATCAATTTGGCAGCTGAATAGAGGATCAACTGAAAGAAATTTAAGGCAGAGAGATGAACCAGAAAGCTATTATAATATTACAGGCATGAGGTGATGAGGGGCTTTACTGGAATGGCAGCAGTATCAGAACAGGTGGTGCATGTAAGGGATATTACAAAAGTAAAATCAACAGGATACAGCAACAGATTGGATATGGGATGGAAGGAAGGAGGGAGAAGGAGGGTAAGTGATCGGGGCTGACACTTACAATTAGCTTTCTCTATCTGTTCTCAGGCAATTCAGCCATTAAAGTTCAATAAATATATGTAGTGAATGTAAATTTGAGAGAGGCAGACTTTCGCATCACTGCTACAACCTCCTAGGCTTCCTTTTGCAGTGAGAAACTAAGGGAAAGTAGCTCATGTAAGATATCGGAGTTTGTCAAATAGAGTTTATTGATCCTAAATCCCAATCTAGGCCTGAATCTCTCAGGCCTTACTGCTTTATAAGCCAATAACAATAACTATGCAATTTAAGGATTTGTAGAAAAGCTAAAGTCATCAACCAAGTCAGAAGAATATTGAATTTTTCACACTCAGGCTATGGATTCTAACACTTGGCCCTTTCCAGGAAAGATGAAAGGAACTTCCCTATTGTTAGAATGGCACAAGGATTTAAAACAGATCCTTAAATTCAGAAATTACCTTGAAGTGTCTGAGGCTCTGTTGGAGGGAAAACCAAGGAAGCTTTTGCCTTAAGTGAGATCTATTTAAATGCTGGGACAAGTCAAGTTCCCAATTTAGTAAAGAAATGATATGCTTTCTTGGGAATCAACTTGACAGACATTTAATTACTCCATTCTGTCAGTCACAAATACAGAATCCTTTGCTGGCTAATAAAAAGGTCAAGGAAACCTCAGTAAATATTCTTTAATCATTCAAATGTCCTATAGCATTCTTGAAAATCTCCCATTCTCCACTCTAAATTTCTCCTAGATGTCATCAATGTAATAGGAGAGAAACTAAGAATGCCAAGGTTACTGTTATTGAATCACTCAGCTGGGTCACATTCTGCTTTTCAGATACATTGACAAAGCATATCCTCAGTGACAAAGTCTGGGGCTATAGCACAAACCACAGTCTACTAAATCCTAGCTGTCCAATAAAGCTTCAATCTGAACATGTCCTGATTTTAAAATAAAGAGATTAAATTAGATAATCTCAAAAGTCTCTTTTAGTTCTAAAATTCTAGGCATTCCTGTTTTAATATCAGAATATTATCTAGACTACTTTCTAAACAATATAAATAGACCAAAAAAAAAAAAAAAAAAGAAATTTTGGCTAAGTTCCTATTTCCCCTTCTTTTGAAAGATGATTTGCATTTTCCATAAAATTCAATTTCTATCTGTTTCTGATTCTCTGACAGTCATTTCAGTGCTGATGAAAGCTATTGGCTAAAGAGTCACTTGGACTCCTTTCACAGTGTTCTTTATCTAAACTCTGAAGTTACTTTTTGCTGGGAGGAAATTTAATTTTCTATTCAGAAGGCCCTTGTTGGGTTCAAATTACAGAATTTATGCAAATGGATGTTATTGTGGGTGTGTCTATACCTCATTTAGATGCAAAGAATTGCTGTGTGCCATATGGCTCTCCTTTCCTATTTTGAAGTCCTGGGCATTACTACAGCAAATATGTAATTCATTGTTTTGTGAGAAAATATTTTAAATGATTAGTAATAAACAACAATATCAAAATATGCAAAGCACTTTACATATATTGCCTAACTCATATACATACTGGATGGCAGTAATGGATGGAGCATTTTCTGGAATGTTCAGGTATTTCCCTACAGTAGAGACAATTGGGAAAAAAAAAAAAAAAAAAAAAAAAAAAGATGATTGCCCCAGGGATCCAAGTCTGGTCAATCTCTTTTCCTGGGAACCTGAGAAAATATTTAGATAGGAAATTTCTAGAGCATAAGAAAGCCTCTCCTGATTTGTCCTTACAAAGATCTGAGATCCATATGTAAACCACCAATCTAAAAGTGTCTTAGCATGATGTGCATCATCAAATATAGCTGTAGCTGCCTAATTTTTTTCTTCAAAATGGCTCTTAACATTCATTTTTATTAGATTTCCACCAGGTTGTTGGCAGTGGGGAGGAAAGTCACAGAATTATAAGCTCTCAGAGCTGAAAAAAAGCTTCAGAGGTCATTTTCTCCAAATCTATGTTTGAAGTATGAATTTTTTCTACAATATACCTAACAAATACTCATCCTCCATTTGAAAATCTGCAGTGTCAAAGAATGATGAATGAAGCCAATTTTACCTTTGGTCAGCTCTAATTATGTCCTTTAGATGAGGCTGAAATTGGCCTCTCTCTAATTTTCAACCATTCATCCCAGTTTTAATGCCTGGATCCAGACAGAACAAACCTAATAACTCTTGAACATGACAGCCCTTCAGATTCTTGAAGACAGTCATCATATTACTCAAAGTCTTTTGTTTCCTGACTATTCCCTAGTTCTTTCAATGTTTCTTCTTAAGGCATGATCTTAGATCAGTGGTGTCAGTCAAATAGAAATGGGAGCTACTAATCCATACATAAGAATGCCTACAGGCTATATATTGATTTAGTTTTAAAATCTAATATTATCTATGTTTTATCATATTTTTATTTATTTTCTTTACTATTTCCCTATTACATTTTAATCTGTCTCTGGGCAAACTGGGGAAGAATATGGCTGTGTGTTTGATGCTGCTGATCTTAGACTTGTTTTTACACCCCAGTCACTTTCCTTTACTTTGCCAATGTCTCTCTAAAAATGTGGCACCCAAAGCTAAATACCTAGCTCCAGATGTGATCTGACAATGACATCATCACTTTCCCTTAAAACTGTATTTCTTTTAAGCATTTGGGGTCTTTTGTGGATGGGGGAATAAAGGAGAATAAAGTATCAAACTGTTTATTATATTTATATATATAATTATTATTATAGCATTTATCTTGCTATCCACTACAAAGCCCTAGAATCTTTTGTACAAAAAACCCATTGTCTAACCATATTTCTCAAGCACACTTTATATAATAGATTTTTTTAACCTAAATGCTTGGTTTTACATTTAACCCTATTAAATCTCTTCTTACTAGATAATGCCATTGTTTCAGCCTACTGAGGTTTTGTTTGACCTTGATTTGTCATCCAGTGCATTTTCTTAACTTATGGCTTCAGAAAATTTGATACAATTTCCTTCTATGGTTTTATACTAATCATTGATAAAAGATTTAATAATTTCTACTTCATTAATAAAATGAAATTTAGATTGTTTTTGGCACATATTAAGTGTCATGTACTGTGCTAAGTGCTGGGAATACAAGTATTTTCAACCAGGACAGTCCTTACCCTCAAGAAGCTTATTTTTTAATGGAGAAAGATAATAGGATCTGGTTTGAGGAAGAAGAGAGGACCCACATTTGATGGTATGGTACAGTGATAGCTGGACACTTGTTCCAAGTAGGATAAGATAAAAACGATATCAGAGCCTGGTATGCTAAAGACAGACTTCAAGATTCCAATCAATGGGAGGAAGATGAAAATGAGGGCTTAGAGTACAGGCAGTATACTGTACAAATAGTTGGGAATATTTACCCTGAGTTCCTAAAATGAGTACAATGGAGAATAGCAGAGTAACTATTGCATTTTATTTCTTATTTAACTCCTTTTCATCCATTGATTTTACATCTGGTAGTGAAATGCCTGGGAGTCTCAGGGCCTAGAACTTCTATCTATAATGAGAATACGCTTAGGCTGCTGTCTTATGAGAATCTCTTATCCAGCTAATGTATGGGAGGTACTCTATGATCATAATAGGAAGAAGGAAATTAAAAAATGTTTTGTTGATTTGACATACATGCACTCAGATGGAATGAATTTCACATTTTTGGTAGATCAGACCCAATTTAAAACTAAAATTCACGTATTTAATATTTAAACAGGTCATATAGCAGGAGCTCAAATACTTCATAGATTATAAATAAAATTAGTTAATGCTTCTTCATGTCCCTATGAGAAAGGATGAAGATAAGTACAAGATTAACTCCATTTCCTATTGAAAAAGAAAGTGTGAAATAATTCAGAAAGAACTGTATCTACTGTTAAGGATGACAACCCTCCAATCTATCTGATTAACTGCCTGTCTGCTTATCTATCTATCTGTCTGTCTGTCTATCTATATGCCTTCCTACCTATCTGCCTGGCTTCTATCTCTACCTATTGCTATCAACACTTTGTATTTGTCTGGCTTTTATCTCTACCTAGTTCTATCAATTCTCTCTTTCTCTGTCTGTGTGTGTGTGTGTGTGTGTGTCTCTGTTTCTGTCTCTGTCTCTGTCTATCTCTGTCTGTCTGTTTCTCTCTTTCTCTCCCTATCTATATATGTCTTTATCCATTTATTGTCACAATAGAAAAGTTTCTGAGAAAATCAATTTATTAGCAAAGCTAGCAGTTGCCAATAAATGGATCTAAGTCCTTCTAAGTCCTTCTTCTGCCATCACTGGCAGTTCACATAGTATTCTTACAGTCAATAAAGAGGAACAAATCAAATGACACAGTCTTGATTTCCTTTATTCTGATTGGCTAGTGCTTGATAACACTTCTTGAAGGCAGAATAGAGAATTTAAACAGATAAGTGAAGGTTAGAACATTTGGGGATGGGAAACTTGAATTTGGAACAAGGAATCTTATGGTTGGAATATTTTTGTTTGTATAGAATGTTCTGCCTACAAGTCTCCTATTTCAGTCTTTTGGTGGGCATATTTGGGGAATAGGGAACTCTGTGATTTATGTCTCCTAGTTTATCAGAATGAACATGATTTACAAGAAATTTAGCACAAAATGAAGGATGATAATTGATCTGGTTCACAAAATGGAGTCCAATTATAATTACACCTTCACACAAGCAAATACATACTCATATGTATCTATCTATCTGTATCTACCTATGTATTTATGTATGCATCTGTCTATATCTCTCTGAGACCTACCTTCTATGTATCTATCTTGACAGTAATATTCTAATTTCCTTTCAAAAGGAATTAAGAACCTCATCTTTACTCCAGTGAACCAATTAGTGGACTAATTAGTATCACTATCTTACAAGGGAAGAAATTATAGCGTTTAAAGAATAACTGACTTGTCCAAGGCCATATATTCCTTCAGTGACTTAGCATAAATTGCTATCTTTTCATTCATATTTGGCAATGTCTGACTGACAAAGAAATCTTCCAAATTCTTGGAAATGATGGGTTTTTTGAGTAATTTGGTTTTTAGATAACTAGTAGAAAATCTATAGATCAAGAATTACATAGATATAAATAGAGGCAAACTTGTCAGTGTCATCAAATTATAAGAAGTCCATAAGAGCTTTCGTGGACTTGATCTCCAGCAAATGCTTGCCATGTCTTAGGGATGTTGACAGTAACGAAAAAAAAAAAAAACAGAGAGCTATTTCTGCTGTACTGAGAAAAAAAGATCTATTTAGACTATGCTGTAAATTATTACCTTCTTTTTCTGACAGGTTGGATATAAAATACAGTAAAGAGCTATATCTATAAAAGCTTCCTTTTCTATAACAGCCTTTCTATTCTCCTTCAACATTTTGTTGCTAAAAGAAATTAATTTTTCTGAGAAAAACATGTACCAAAATCAGCATTCAGTTTGCTGAGTCACTTGCCTTCCATCTGCATTTTAACTGCAGGGATCAGAAACCAACACTTCCTAGTGGAGCTCAGAGATTTTGAAGAGAGGAGATATGTTTTCAAGCCTCCAAACACCATGGCAAGAGATAGCTTCTTTTTATTTCTGTATTGCACTGCCACAGAAGAAATCAGTCCTTTAGATGGAAATTGTGATATAATCTGTTTCTCCAATTTATTATCACCGACCCCTTAAATCTCCCCTTCACAGTCTCTCTTTATTCTTAAGAGATTTGGAGTGCCTGGTTCTGACTTAAAGAGATATATTAGAAAGAAAGTCAAATACCATTACATCAAGAGAGAAGAGTTTAGAAAAAGGACCAGATATCATATCCTAAAATCAAGGCCTTGGAGATCATCTGGTCCAGTTCCTTGATTCTGTCAGGTAAGGAAACAGAACCTCTTACCCTAAGTCATATAATTATCAGAGATAGGACTTCATTTCTAGGCCTTTTTAATCCCACTAGAGTATTTTTCCAGCATAAACATACATCTTTTGTTCTCCCAGGACTAACAATAAATGATTCTTATTACCTCGAACCCCAAGAAAAGAAAGAGGGAATAGAGTAACTACAGAATCTTTTTTATGTAAACATTCACATAAGCCAATATATTGAGCTTCCCCTGAAAAAACAGGCTAGGATATCATCCAAACCAATGTCCAGCATCTTGGAAGAGCTGACAAAGTGGTAGAGGAAGCCCATGAAGCCAATTAAGTCTGATCTCTACCAGAAGCAGCTGAAACTGTTATTTTCCTAGAAGCAGGGGGAGGGGACATTTCCCAACTGGAAAACAAATAAACAATCTCCCCCTCCCCCAAATTCCACCAAATGAAATTAAATAAGAAGAGGAGTTTTCTGCTTTAGTTAAATGCAATCAAGTTAGGGAATTCACTGCCACTGAAAATTATTGAGGTTGATACTTTAGCAAGATTCAAAAAGGAATCACACCACCAGAATAGCATCTGCATCTGCATTAGTCAGAAAGCTAACCCTTTAAGTCCCAGTGTCTGGCTTGGTTTCAAACATCCCTGAGAAAATATGATCTCCTGAACAAACAACTTCTCTCTGCAACAGACATCTGTAACCCCTTCTGCTTGCTCAAATGGTTTCATGTCCCCTGTGATGTCCTCAATCTACTATCTCCATTTTACAGATGAGGAAAATGGAACCCATAGCATTCAGGAAAGTAACTTTTCTTTGGCCATATAGCTTGGGAGAGATTGAACCAGGATCTTTGTATATCAACTTAATAAGGACTGAGCCTTTGCAGAATGGGCAAATATTTGAATTGCCCTGGATGTATTTATAGAAACAGGTTCATTAGTTGATGAATAGATAGGACTTGAGAACAGAGAAAGCAATTCTTGGCTTAAAAAAAGTTAATTTTGAACACATACGTTACAATCCTCTCATTTTATAGGTAAAGATATTGAAGTTTAGAGGTTAAGGGACTTTATCAAGGCCTTGTTATTAGTGAAAGTGCTGGAATTGGAACCAATATTTCTTGACTCTCAGTTCAATTTAATGCAATAAACATTAACTAAAGAACAACTGTATTAAAAGTCCTGTGCTTTTCATTGCCCCCTGCTGCTTATCCTATTGGAAACTATAAAAACAACAAAATAAATGATGGCACAACTACATACATTATATTTTTTTCTCTGTAATACAGCAATTAGCATATCAGATCTTGTTTTATTTTATTTTATTATATTATTAACTTATTTTTAACATTCATTTTTGTGAAGGCAAAAAATGTGATATCAATTACATATGTGAAATCATGCAAAATATAATTCAATGTTAGCCATATTATAAAACAAAACAAGAAAAATAAGGAAAATTTAAAAAGTAAGCTTCATTCAATCTGCATTCAGATTTTTCCAGTTCTTTTTATGCAGGTAAACAGAATTTTTCATTATAAGTCAGAAATGTCTTGGATCATTCTATTCATCAGATCATTGTTAAATCATTCAGAGTTCATCATTGTACAATGTTGCTGTTACTATGTACACTGTTCTCCTGGTTTTGCCCATTTCACTTTGCATCAGCTTGTGTAAATCTTCCCAGGTTTTTTTTTTTGAAAACATCCTACTTATCATTTCTTTTTTTTTTATGACTTTTTAAATTTTTATTTATTCAAAACAAAATTTTTTACATTTGTTTTTAAAGTTCTTGAGTTTTAGTTTCTTTCCCTTAATGCCACCCACAATTAGGAAACCACATGTGAAGTTATGCAAAACATTTTCATAAAAGTCAAGTTGTGGAAGGAAACAAATCTCCTATCCTAATGAAAATAAAATCCCTCAAGAAAAATTAAATTAAAAAGAAAGAGATAGAAAGAAGAAAATGCTTCAATTTGTATTCAGACACAATTGGTTCCCTCTCTGGGTATAGAGAGGTTTTTTCTTCATAAGTCCTTTAATGTAGTCATGGATGATTGTACTATTGAGAATCTGCTCATCATTTCCTATAGCACAGTAGTATATTCTATCACAATCACATGCTACAACTTGTTCTGCCATTGTGAACTGAATTTTTAGACTATGATAACCATTAACCATATTGAAACTACAGGGAAATTCCTAAAATGAAGTAATAGTTTTATTACAGTTATCACAAATGCATATTTAGATATCAAGCAGAGGCCAAGGGAAATTTGTGACCTCTTTTCTAATCAGTGAAAAAGTTTTCATAGAAGATTTTTTGATTTCAGGAACTGATGAATAAAGAAAGATACAATACTACACAAGTTGGATTTGGCACAGAGCCTATATTAGGAAGTAGTATAGTAGGTGGCTACAGAATTGACATAAGTTGAAAGGGAAACAGGAAGCCTCTTTCTCTCCAGGGTCATAGCCAACAGACTAGAGTTAACAAGTCATTCCGCTAAAGTTAAAAACTGTTCTTGTCACTCTATGTTACTTGAGAAGGGTAAAAAATTAAATCAACATTAAGAATTAATTTGTCTTTTTCCCCTTTGATCCTAAGAATTTTGGGGGAAAGATAAGCTTAAAAAGGGAGCTGATGGCATTAAAGAATACATTTTACTACAAACATTTTATTCAGAGACTATTCTGTCTGGGGACATGTATAAATTATGTATGTTTTGGGGATAAAGAGAAATGAACAGTCTATGGAAATGCATTCCTACTTCTATTTACCATTTTTCTTCATTCAATTTAATGTAAGTTTTAAAAGGAATACAAGAATAATAAGATCATATATTTAGAGCTTGAAGAGATGCTCTACTCTATGCCCCTCACTTTGAAAGAAATTAAAATATAAAATCCTCCCCAATCCTATACAACCTCTTCTGCTTTTTTGTGACATTTGTAGAAAGTACCAGGGAAGGAAATGGAGCAAAGAGTACTAAGAAACATTTATAACCACTCATTAAAATATTAGTACTCCAAATGAAGGATTCTTGTCCAATGACCAAGGAACTGATGTGATTGAAAGATCTCATTTTGCATCATTACTGACATTCTTGTAATTAATGAAATGGGAGCTATAAGCAAAATTGTAGCTAAATTAGAAGGATAGCTCAAAAATTCTCCCTGAAAAAGGAATATTTTGCTCAAAGACAAACAAAACTTTGCTGTTCTCATAATGTAATGAGGACAAGCAAAAAGACAATCATGTAGATAAATACTACTTGTATATACACTACTATCAAAGATGAAGAGATAGGAACAGTTTACCAAGAATTTGAAAGAATTTCCAAATAAAATCAATATGCCCTTGGTGCCTTTGACGAAAAGAGTGATCATAATGGAGAAAAGATTATGCAAAAAGTTGGAATGTATGTTTTCAGATTAAAAATTTTTAAAGGCCAAAAGCTTGTAGAGTATTGAAAAGCCTAAGGACTATGTATCATGGTTAAGAATAGAATTACAACCTACTCAACATGACAAGTACTGAACAAATTACTTCTTTAGCTTCCTTAGGGAGCAACAGTGGTTTCTTGGATAAATTGGATAAAAAAGGAAAACCAAAGGTGGACAGGGACAATGCTTTAGAGAGAAAGCAAATCTGTTCACTTCATGTTGCTTGTGGTTGTTTTTTTGTTTGTTTGTTTGTTTTTGTTTTTTGCCAAAGAGAATGACTTGATGAGAAAAGCAAGAACAAAAAAATGATGTATAGAGAACTAAAACCCAAGGTATGTGCAGAGAAGCAAGAGAGCATCTAGCCATCCTTTAGAAATTCAAGTCACCAGCCTCAATTGAACTGAAAGAAGGATTTCTAAAACCTCTGAGTCATTATTGACTCTTCCTTCTCCCTCATCTCTCATATCTAATAATTTGCCAAATCATCTTGACATCTTCCCGGTAACTTTCCTCTTTTCAACTTAATATAGATAATATTGTAATTCAGGTGATAATTTATTATTTGAATTATTCCAAAAGTCTTCTAATTGGATCTTCTGGTTTTCTATCTCTCCTGTCACCAATCTAATGAAGAGTGGGAAAAAAACTAAAAAAAAAAAAAAAATTAGATGACTTTGGAACTGGTAATTCAATAACTATACCTAAAGAGTACTCTAATTGTTCAGTGTTAACTTATAAGGAGTTCTCTAATGGGTTCTTTTTTAAATTTTAAATTTTTAAAAAAAACTATTTTTAACAATAACGTGTATAAAATAGTTTATGACATGATTATAAATTTTATAAGCAATACCAGTCTGGGGGGAGGGGAAAGGAAAAAATGAACACAATGCATTAAAAATCAGGGTCTAGAAGTTCTTAGCAAGTTAGAATATCAAGCTAAAAGCAATGTGATGAGTTTTTGTGTGGATAGATAAAAAGTCTTCCACTTGGATTCAAATCATCAACTCTCCATTATAAGAAAGAAGTAATTCTAAGTGTCAATTTATTTGGGAAAAAGATCTTAGAGATTAAATGAACTGGAAGTTCAATATAAGTCAATAGTATGATTTGGGAGTCAAAATGGTTAATTTAAACTTAGAATGTGATAAGAAACAGTGCCCAAGGCTAATAAGGTGATAGATCTATTATAGTCCAGATCAGATGGAGTGCTGTATACATCACACTGAAATATCAAAAAAATAAGGAGAGGGAAAGCGAAGAATTTGTTTGTAGACTACATGTGGGAAAAGGAAAACTAATGAAGAGTCAAAGATAATCTCTAAATTTTATGTTAAGAAAACAAGAAGATTAGGTGAGTATGATAAAAACATGTAATATTGTATAATAAGTTATTTTACAATTAAAACCATATTTCTCAGTCCCTACTTCCCAGATGTCAAATCTCATATCTCACTTTTCACTTTGAATTTCATTCTTTCTTAGCTCTATCAAAAAAAAACCAACCTAAAAATAAATTCCAGAAAACCTTTATTTTTTTTCCCTATGAAAATTTGATGCAGTCTACCATTCCAGCAGACTAAATCAGCAGAATTTCAAAAGTGGCAAAATAGCTAGGTTTGAAAAATGGCAAACTACCCAAGCAAACAATTCCCATTGGTAACTACATGAAAATATGCTAATTCTTCTCTCTCTTTAAAAAGTTTGGGTATTACTGTAAATACTACATCAATTGTACTATATGAGAAAATCTCATCATGGTATCAAGATAATCTTAGATATTAATCAGATTATTTTAAATACAACTGGAGACTCTTCACACTAAATTAACAATACCCATGAGATACAATGTATAGGATTTATTTGTTTCCAACAAGATGATACAAATGGCCTTTTTGGGAAAGGAGAGGGAGAGAAGAAAAGGAAGGAAAAGGGGAAAGAGAAGGAAAAAAAGGAAGGGAAGGACTGAATTTAGAGTTAAGATTTAAGAGGAAGGATGATCATTATTTTTACCATAGTAAGACTATATTACCTACTACTTTGTTCAATTATTGATTTTATATTTTAGGAAGGGCTTTGAGAAGCCTCAGAGCTTCCATAAGAGGACAAATAAGATGGTAACATTCTCAGCTTTATGGTATATGAGAAGTTAAAAGAACCAATCGTATTTAGCCTATAAAAGATATTGGAGATGGAGGAGGGAGAATGATAGCTGCCTTCAAGTATGTGAAAGATGATTTTATGGAAAAAGGAATAAATTAATTCTATTTTACCTCAGAGGTCAGAATTTGGAAGAATGGTAGAGAGTTGCAAAGAGATAAATCTATATTTGGTATATAAGAAAATTCATAAATATTAAAATTATCTAATCCTGGAATGGATAGTCTGAATATCCAGAAGTTTCCATGATATTGGCCATCTTAACAACAAAAAATGAAATACCACTTATTAAGAGAAGGGGCTCTTGTTTGAGCATAGACCGTATTAAAACAGTAGCATGACAGAACCACCAATACCCCTCCAATTTTGTGCTTGTCATCTAGAAGGTGACTTTACTTTCAAGATTAGTCATATTTTCTGTTAAGTCTGTCCAACAACTCATCTCCTTCCTTGTAAAGTTGGCAAAGTCATCTATAACTAGTGCCTCCACTTCCTCTCCTCTGACCCACTTCTAAACCCTCTGCAATATGGCTTCTAGCCTCCTCATGAAACTGAAATGGCCCTCACCAAAGTTACCCTTAATACCTTAATTGCCAAATCTAATGGATTTACTAAGGCCTCATCCTCCTTGATCTCTGTGTATTCTTGAATAATATTGATCATCATTATCTTCTTGGATAATCTCTCCCATCTAAGTTTTCTTCATGCTGCTTTCTCTTGACTTTCCTCTTACCTGTCTGAACACTTCTTTGATAAATCTTCCTCTAGATCATACCCAGAAACCATTGGTTTATACTTAGCCAAAGATCTGTCCTTGGCCTTCTTCTTTTATATTGTTTCACATGGTGAAATTAGCTCTTATGAGTTCTATTAACTTTTTAGTTTCCAGATTTAGTATTTCTCCAGAGCTCCAATCTCATATCACCAAGTGCCTTTTGAACCTCTTAAACTATCTCAAACTCAATTTGTCCAAAAGAGAACTCATCTTTCCCCCCCAAACCCTCTCCTCATCTTAACTTTCCTATTACTTTAAAAGGCAACACCAAGCTCCCAGTCACCAAAGCTAAAACCTCTGTGTAAACCTTAACTCCTCACATTCACTCACTCACTCTTCATATCAGTTCAGTTGCAAATATTCTCCTTTTTATCTCTGTTAAATCCTCTCATAATGATCCACTTTTTCACCCACTCATAAAGATACCACTCTAGTACAGGCATTCATTACCTTAAATTTGGACTTTTGCAATAGTCCTTAATCTTTCTTCCCTCTTACTGTATAATTGTACATAGGATAGGGATAATCCCACAAATATATATATTTCATATATTTATATCTAACTATATCAATATAGACATTGATATGGATATGAACATTTGGATGAATCTGTGGTCTCCTGATGAGGTACTTCCTCTAGTGAGGATGTGTAGATATCAATATATATATGCCTTCTAATTCTTTGTGATTCCTTTCAATATCCTCCTTTACATTATCCACCAAAGGCAAAACATATTAAGGATGTGTAAGTAACAACAGAGCACAGTGATTATCCCTCAATCTTAGAAAAAATAATTTTATTATTAATTTAACAATCATCAGCAAACACCAGTATTTTGATACACAAATAAAATAAATCTCTTGGACTCACTATTCAAGTAGCCCACTTTCTTTTTCAGATATCTGTTTCTTTGATAATGTCTTCTATTTTGTTTACTTAATAGAATTCTTTGTGAAAATATGGCTACCTCCCACAATTTATTTATTTATTTATTTTGCTCTTTGGTGACCTGAAACTTTAGTTCTTTGGACTATAACATTCTGTGTTTGAAAACTATATAACATCTCTGCAAGAAAATTGATTCAAAAAAACATATTATGCATCCCTAAATCTTTGTGCTATTTTTTCTAGATATGCACTTAGCTAATAACAAAATAAATACCAATCATGTATATTATAAAAGTTAAAAATAAAAACTATTCCCCATGATCATCATCCACTGATGGGACTTCCTTTCTAGAAACTAAAATACTTGTGTCCGCCGTATAAAGTGTCCTCCCTACTGTGTGTTGAGTGCATAGTGACAATTTTCTTTTCAACTTCTTCCCACCCACCCCCAAAAGAAAATCTAGATGGGTTATTTGCTAAGTTCCAATTTTGTTGTTGTTTATATTATTTTTAATCAAAGTCAGATCTTTCCTTTACTACTTTTATCTAATTCCTATAGTTTGGGATTCCTTTCTTGGAATGGGTCCTCAAAAGCTATTGTCCACTTCCTAAACCCTAAAATTGCAGATTTTCCTATTAACTTCAACTGTATAAATTAAAATCTGGGCAAAAAATGAGTTCTGCACCAATTGACATGGCTAATGGTTGAGTCATTAACCAATTTTAGAAGAGTATAGATGATCTTATTTTTATATAGAAAGAACTTTGTCAAAAATAGATATTTAATTTTGAATTAATAAAAGCAAGACTCACAGACTCTTGTTGACGCTCTTAATGAGTATTGGACTTGAAGTCCATCTTGGTTTTGATATCTTCTAAAATATTTGTTAATTTTACTACAACCAAAAAGTCATAACATTTCTTTTTTAAATTTTTATTTTAAAAAATAGTTTTTCAACACTGACCCTTACAAAACATTGTGGTCCAAATTTTCCCTTCCTTCCCCCACTCCTTCCCCTCGATGGCAAATAATTCAATATATGTTAAACATGTTGAGGTATAGATAGAATTAGTCTGAAAAGATGCCATTAATCTGCTATCATTCTCACTAATTTATTGTTTGGCTATATTTAATGTACTGTGGACTGTCTGTAGATAGACTAAATTAATGCTTTTTATAATTGAATAAGAACATCAGGATATAAGTACATTTGCAGACTAATTGAAAGTATTTTGGGGAGCAACAATTCCAGCAATGGACATGTCAACAGAGATAGTATACCTTTTAATCTTGTTCCCATATAATTTTAATTTCTTTCTCTGTCTCTATATTTTGAAAGCTTTTTTCTTCCATATAGTTTGGAGAGTATTTGTTATGGTGGCATGTCTCATACTCATTCTTTGTAAATGTTTATGATCCAATGCTATGTCCTAGAGATTGTGCAAAACAGTTTGGTCTATAATGATGCATATTAGAAGGATTTTTGGTGACCTCAATTTGTAACATGGAGATTTGGCATCTCTAATTTTATAAAAGAGAGTAAGTTTCTGATGTGTAATCCTAGCCTCATAATCATGTCTTTCTAAATACCTAACAGATGATAAATTATGGCAACCTGAAATGATATATTGTTTTGCCACCAGTTAATTAAGGATAATCTTTCTGTAATTTCTAATGACAGTTAACATATAGTCAATCATCTGACCTATACTTAAAGTCCTCTTGGTTTGGTAGGATTGTTCAGTTATTTTAGCCATGTCTGATTCTTCATAATCCCATTTGGGATTTTCTTGACAAAGTGTTTTTCCATGATCCAGCTCATTTTACAGATGGAAGAAACTGAGGTAAACAGGCAAAGGTGACTTGCCAAGCTATAGTGCCACAGCTAGTAAGTATCTGAAACCGGATTTGAACTCAGGAAGATAAATCTATCTGACTCCAGGCCCAATGCGCCACCTAGCTGCCAATTTGGTAGAATTATTTAATTATAATAAAATGGTGAAGGAATTATAGCACTGGACTTGGAATCAGGAAGGCTTGAGTTGCAATCCAGCCTCAAATACTTAAATGCTGTATGATCTTAAGTAAATCATTTCACCTCTGTATGTCTCTGTTACCCCATCTGCAAAATGGGATAATCAAAAGTTGACTATCTTCCAGGATTGTTGTGAAAATAAAGTATGATAATATTTATAAAATGTAAAATAAATAAAATATTTGTAACCCTTTAGATGCTATATAATCCTAGTTATTATTTTCATCACTGTGATTAAAAAACACAGACTTTTAAAGAGTCTAGAAAGATCTGAAAAGACAGCCTGCCATAGAATCTTAGAGCTGAAAACATTTATACATTGTCAAGTCCAAATCCTTCATTCACAAAAGAAGAAATTGAGGCCAAAGTTTAGTCACAAAGCTGGGACTAGAACCTAGATTTCTCAAATCCAAGTTCAACTCAGTTTTACACTGGATCATGCTGCTCCTAGTGAGTATCATAGTCCACATAGGTATATGTATACACAAACACACATGCATCACATATAAAAACATATACACACTTAATATCTCCATAAGTAATATTTATTGGTATTAAAAATATTCATTCTATCATTTTTAGCACTTGGAAACCATTAAGAATGTAGGAATGTATAATTTATTCAATTGTTTTCTAATATTCCTCCATGCTTAATTTACTTCTTCTCATCAAGAGATGTTAAGATCATGTCTCTAGCTCCATGTTTAAAATAATGGTACCAGAAAAAAATTAATGATGTTGTACCCATTACATAGATGCAGAAACTGAGAAACAAGATGTGTTTAAGAGCATGGCATCTAATTTTTTTAGAATATTTCTACTATACCATTTAATTAAATAAGCCAGTTAGAATATTGTCTGAAGTAAGGCTGTTATAGCCCTACATGAATTGTTCATGCCACCATAAAGATGAGCTACGACTGATTGATTTGACAGTCACAGTAAGATTGGAATAACTAAGACACTGAATACTTAAATATAATCTGACAATTTATGTGATTTGCTCAAAACCATAGATCCATTAACCTAGTTCTCTACTTGGTCATTATATCTCCTTCTAGTATATTATGCCTCTCTGATATTTTATGGTCTCGTATCCACAATGCCCTTTCCTCAAAAATTTTCTATACATCAGATAAAAAAGAACAGGTTTGTGACAACATGACCTTTTTTCTAATCAGATGACTTTGATAGATGTCTTCCCATTGTCAAACAATCACTTCAGAAAAACTTTTGGTTCAGTTGCTAACCAATTCCATAAATTATTAGTCAGCCAGCCTACCAAGTGGAAACATTCTCCTTAAGCAGACATAACTAAAGACCGCATTTAAACAAATACAAAGACCTGTCTATTCCTCCATGCATATTCTCTACTTGCATATACCCACAAGTGTTGACATAGAATCCCATCGCTGCCCCCAAGGGAATGACTATTAAGGGGCAAAGTGAGATATGATATTTTAGTGTAAGATAAAAAATATTCTAATTTAATTATTTGAAATGCTTAACAATTTTCTACAAAATATTATTACCTACTGTATTATAATAGTTGAGAATAATATAGGAATTGTATCCCTTCAGGGAATAGGATATGAGCTAAATTCATAGGTACTTCTGATCTGATGCTAGTTGATAATCAGAAAAGCTGCAGACACTGAGTTAGTATCATGTAAATAACCATCCAGCAAAGCAAGTAATTTTCTCGCTATTTATAATTACTTAATCCTGTTTGAATCAGTTTCCTCATCTGTAAAATGAGCCAGAGAAGGAAATGGAAAACAACTCCAGTATATTTGCTGAGCAAACCCCAAATGGGAACAGAGAGGTGGACATGACTGAAAAAACAGCAACATAGAAATTACACAACTTGTTGGATCGTTGTAGAACTTGCTAGGTAATTGTTTTGAAGTGTATTTTCTTTCATTCTCATTCACTTTCTTGTTAGATTAAACCTATATCATTTCATTATATATCTACCTTGGACACAATGAATATGCCTTTTTCTCCAGCTAGCAAAGACTGTGGTTATGTTTTAAACTCAGATCATGAGAAGACACTAGAGACACAGTCAGTATGGTAGAACCAAAGAAAAAGGTTATAATTCAGTTCTCCACACAATTATTCCAACAATAATCCAAGAAGTATGGTGGATGCTGGGTGAAGAAGTAAATTGGACATTGAAGGAGGAACTACAATAATCTTTTCAGCCCAAGACCACAAATTCAACCTATAAGCAAGTGATAGAACAGATTCAAGATTTCAGTCTTCAGGTTACTGAAGTTCTGCCCTACTCAGAACTGATCACATATTTAGACATCCTCCTTCTTCAGTAATACAATGGGAGGCCCAAAATTTCTCCTTAGGCCAGTCCAGAGCAATTTTAGCCTTAGCTACTAGCCCAAGTAGGCATCTATGGTCAAGAACATAGATTGGGGTCCCAAACCTTCAGCTAAGCAAATAGTCTGGGGATGACCATGCTAATCATGGCATCAAGTGAGACTAAATTAACAGCAAGTGGTAACTTACAGGATTTAAGAGCCCAGACATATGAAATAGATATAAAATAGTCTTGAAGAACAGGGACACAGAGATGATTTTGGTTTCAGCCCAGGTCAGGAGACTGAACTTGTATACCCAGAGTAGATCACTTGATGAACAACTAAACAGACAAAAAAGATATAGTCAATTAAACACTATGTGCTTATTAGGTAACTATTATGTGTGAGGCATGGTGCTAAGTTCTTGGGAGAAAAAAATTTAAAAACATATTCTCTGCTTTCAAGGAGGAGACTTCATAGATTTCTTAGAAAAAAAGGAGAAATGAGGGGACAGCTAGGCGGCACAGTGGATAGAGCACTAGCCCTGAATTCAGGAGGACCCGAATTCAAATATGTTCTCAGACACTTAACACGTCCTAGCTGTGTGACCCTGGGCAAGTTACTTAACCCCAGCCTGGGGGGTGGGGGGAGGGAAGAAGGAAGGGAAAATAAAAAGAATTTTAGTCAGTTGCTGGGAAAAAAAATAAAATTTCTAGGAATGTCACTGCCAAAATCCAGAGCTTTCTGGTTAAAAAAAATACTGCAAACTTCCAGAAAGACTTTAAGGACCAAGAAACCACATGTGATAGTCAAGATCAGTATTTAGTACTGAAAGGGGGCAGCTAGGTAGTATAATGATTAGAATACTTGGCCTGAAGCCATGAAGACCTAATTTCAAATTAGGCTTCAGATACTTACTAGTTGTACCTAGGCAAATCATTTAATCTCTATTTGTCTCAGTTCCTCTTCTAGAAAATGGGGGCACATTAGAGCAGGAAATGGCAAATCAATGCAATATCTTTGCAAAGAAAAACTCATGGACAAGTTCATGGGATCATGAAGAATCAGACATAAAGGAACCACAACAACAACTTAAAAGGAACACAGAACATGGAATATCATATTCAAAAGGGCAAAAAATATAACATTATATCTAAAAATAACTTATACAGAAAAACTAAGTGCAATCCTATATTGAATGAAAAGAAGTCTTTTAAACATTCCTAAAGAAAATCCTAATGTTTAATGAAAATTTTCTAATTCAGATACAAGATTAAAATAAAACATGAAAAAGTAAATATGAGGGAGAAAATGGGGGGTGATTTTATAGGGATTAAGGTTGTTTCTAATAAAGGAGGGTAATATCTGCATATGCCCAAGAACTAATGTAATAGAAGGAGTTACATAAGACAGAGGGCCCTGAAGTAATTTTTGTTGTTTTGATTACCATTAGAAGGTGAAAAGAAAGGGAAGAGAAAAGGAAAAACTACAGAAGAAAAGAAAGAAAATGAGGTTATTACACATATTCTGGTTTACAGGTAAAAGCCTATTCCAATAAGTAAGAAATCAGGGGAATGGATTTCTTAAGCATTTGGCTTTAAATAGATGCAGTATTAAATAAGCAGAATCATGAGAATTTATACTATGGCAATAACATTTAAAACTGAACAATTAGAAAAGAATTAAGAAGCCTGATTTATGTAATGATTATGATTCCAGAAAATTGCTGATCCTGCTCAACCCTGACAGAGATGTGATTGACTAGATATACAAAGTGAGATATATTTTTGTACATGATCAATGTGAGACTATGTTTTGCTTGACTGGTTATTTGTTGCCAAAGAATTGTTTTTATTGGGGAGTAGCTGGGAGGGAGAAAGGGCATCTTCTTGTTAATTGAAAATATTTTTAAAAAGTAGATACTATAAAACAAGCTATCAATTGCACATTAAAACTTAAAAGAAGCAGTTTTGTCTAAAGATTAGACTTCTCATCTAAATGATAATTCAGATTGTGCTACCTTTCCTGAGACAGGTTACAAAATCTCTCCTGTTGGCGTTATGTTGGTCAAAAGCATTAGTAAAATAATTAACAAAAAAATGCTGTCACCACTATGAGGGCTGATGGTAGTACTTGTGACTTAGTCAATCAATTTGACATTCTATTCTGGATTTTTTTTCCCAAAAAATGTCATTGGAATGTATCAGCATCTCAATCTTAACAACAGTTAGTTTTCTTGAGGCAAATCTTGCACAATTTTTGCTTGCAGAATGAGTCTCTATCATTGACGCATTAGTTAATCTGCTTTCTCACCCTGGAAAATCCCCCACCTCCTCTATTCCTTAACAAATCTTTCTGACTGAATGTTTTCCATTCAGATGGTCTCACTTAGAAAATTCTTTTTTCGTCACTGCAGAGCTTCCTTCAAAACCCTATATGCTATTTTTTTTTCTTCTAGTGGCACTTTGGCAAAAGGAAGCCTGTATCTCTGAATAAAGCATCTTGCAGTGTTTGTGTCTGTCATCCCTTAAAGATTCCAAATTGTTTTGCAATAAATGATGACAAACCTGTAGTATTTTGTTGCTAATTAAACACATATAGCTATTATAGCTTTTTTATATAATCATTCAGGGATTTAAAATGTTTTATTTGGACATGAGTATGCAAAATTGGTGTTCTAAAGTCAACAACCTGTCCAGTGTTTTATATCCAACATTAATTAAACATAACAATCATTACTGAATATTGTGATATCAGATTTTTCAGACCTACCATTTGACCCAATGATACTATTAACAAGGTTTAAAGAGTAAAAAATTCAGCTATTTTCATTAGAAACAGCTTAGATTAAATTATTATGGACTAGACCTCTTCTGAATTCATTTTTTGCTGTATTTTCCTTCTTTCCAAGGTCTCTTTCTTGCCCTCTCTTTGGAGACTGTAATCAGGAATAAAATATTGTTTTGATTTTATCATCAGAGAGGAAAATCAGTGGAGAATTCTCCTAGGATCATAAGCTCTGAAGGGATTCTCCTGAGCTAGATGGGGATCTTTTCTTTTTCTCCTCAAGGGAAGCAGTCATGAAGTTTCGATACTGCAAGGTAGAATTCTGGATGTCGTCTCTCCCCTAGGAGTACTCTGCAGTGCTGGATAGAGACGTAGCTCCACCACCCCGCCTTGCGCCTCCCCACCTCCCCCACCTACCACCTACTCACCAGCCTCCTCGGAAAACCCGGGCTAACCTTCCAAAACATCTTCGAAACAGTCATAAGATGTTCCCACCCCAAGCCGATTTACATAACCTACAGCCAGCTGTAGGCTGCTTTGGAACAACTAGATAATCGTTTAGTGTTTGATTTCTCATAAGAAAGTAGGTAGATTAACACTTTTTTAGTCTAAAACAATATTTGAGTAAGGGAAATGCCCTTTTCTAGTCACAAATGATAACCAAAGTATTTTGTTTGAAAAATGAATGAACCACCAGGATTTTGTCACGTTCAATCCTCCTAAGCACCTCCCTACCCCACCTCCTTCCTCCGGAAGTCTAGATTGTTCTATAAGCCATATACATATAGAAATATAGAGTAAGTCAGAAACTGCTTTTTGAAAGCAACTAGCCAAAACATTCTTGCTTTTTCTTTGGAAGTGGGGGGCACAGTACGGGGGGATGGAGCACACAGGGAGGTGTATGGGTATGAAGGAGTAGCAAGAAAGGAGAAAGCACATTTAAATCCCAGACATCGTCGTATTTCTTTCTAACTCCCACACCAAACTTTAATTGCAACCGTGCAACAAGGTCCTATCATCGCAGTCAATAAAAATTATCTTAAATTCTACAAGCAATCTTATCCTGGCCTCCAACTTCCAAAATAAACTCATTTATTTCCTTATTATTGTCGTTCCTCTGACGTATTGTAAAATGATTGTGTTTTCTGAACAGAATAATCTGATTAATGCAATTCCCAAACCAAGGGGCTGCTCTAATAAAGAGAAAGAAGAAATCACACATAAAAATAGCAGCCCACGTAGACTAGCCATATATGGAGCAAGAGAGACTTCAGAGGGATGCCCCTTCAGACCCTCCCCTTTGGCGAAAACAAATCGCTGCTGCATTATCCTTCTTCTTCGAACCCTTCCCCCTCCGTGACTCAACCAAAGCTTCAACTTAGGGGAAAAACACACACACACACACACACACACACACACACACACACACACACACACACAACGAGACAGACAAAAAATTGCCCGTTATTTCCACGCCATCAGGATGGTATAATTGAATTAGGAGAACCATCTTCGTTCAGTTATTCACTTATTTCCAAGAGATTAAAATTACAAAGGATTGCAGCAAGGTGCAGTAGGCAGCTGAGTCAAGCTATCAGCATCTCCCAGCTCCTCCCCCTCCTTTTTTCTCCCTCCCCCAGCTCACTTCCTCCTTCTCCCCTCCCCTTGATGAGAGGTCTATTAAAAGCTGCTGACGTCAAAAAGGACGGCCATCTTTGATGAGGGCAGAGCTCCCATTGCATTCAAGAAGAAACCTCGGGGAGGTCAGGAGCAAACCGTTCCGTCCTTCCCTCCCTGCAGCGGCAGCAGCAGCCTCTTCAGAGATCGCCTATAAACTCGAAACTTGCTTAGGCTCCGACAACACTGTCCCTTGAAGCCCTCTCTGCAGAAGCCAAGGTAAGCTACCTTCTTCCTCAACCTTGTGTCTGTCTGTCTGCCTACACCAACAGAAAGGATACGGATGAAGGTTGCTATGTATATAAAATAGGTTTGTGCAAATACAAGTATTTATGTATATAGGCTGAGGCTTTATATAAATATATCTATCTTCTCTCTGTACATGTATTGACTTCTAAAGTAGCTTCTTGGTGAGAAGGACGATGAAAAAGTGTTTTGTGTGTGTGTGTGTGGGGGGTGAACTGCAGATAAATCCAGGTGAGAAAAAAATATCCAGAAGAGACTTATTCTTTTAAAAATGTTATTAGGACAGGCACTCTTTATTCTTTTTCTGTTCTTTTGCTGTGCAGACTCGCTAATTTTTCCTTATAGAAAGTAATCATAATTATAAGGTTATTATGATCACTATATTTGAAGATGATGCGTTCTTCTTTCTATACATTATTAAGGAGGAGATAAGGTGCGTGGTGGGGACTGGGGAAAGAAGGGAGAGAGGAGGGCGAGGAGAGTTCCCACCCAGATGAAGGAGAAGCGGCTGCTGCAGCAACAGCTCCATGCCCGGGGAGTTTGATTTATGCTGCCTGCTTTGCGTAAACTGCAGGAGAGTCCGGATTTGGGGTCGTTCCGGGTAGATTTTTTTTTCCGGTCCCGGGAAGTCAAGAATGGTCTTTCTATGGATTCTGTGGAGGACCTATGGCACAGGACCATGGAGAGTGACGCTGAGAGACTGCGTCTGATGCAGTCGACCTTTCAGCACCAGGGACAGTAACCCAGACTGCTGGGTTGCTGCTGTATTTATCTACCTGGTGCAGAATGATTGTGTCTTGTTTGAGACATGGACTCACTTAAGCCCTTGCCTTAAATATCAGTCTTAGAAAGAACTACAGGTTTCTTGAATAACCTTTAAAATATTCTTAAAAAGAGGTATAATAGATAAAATCCTTTTGACAATTCTCCCTACCGATCATAATATCTATCCTTTTTTTTTTTTTTTTAAAAGATTAATTTACTTGTGGTAATAATTTTTAATGACCTTCCCCTTATAGAATTAAAAAAATGCATTGACTCTTTATATCAGGTAACAAGGTCTTTTAAACAACTAGAAAGTGTATACATTGCTGTGTGTAGGTTGTTATTTTATTTTTTTTTTTTTTAGCAACGCTGGAAAATACATGTTCATTTGGTGTCATTTGGATCCTATTTTAAGAGATTATAAATCTGAACACATGTGTGTATTTATAGGTAGGGATATGGATGTATGTATATGGAGGTGGGGGAAGGGAGGCAGGAGAAGGAGGAGAAATAGTAGAGGAGAGAGAGAGAAGAAGAGAGAGAGAGAGAAGAAAAGAGAGAGAGAGAGAGAGAGAGAGAGAGAGAGAGAGAGAGAGAGAGAGAGAGAGAGAGAGAGAGATTATAAAGTAGAATCAACTTTAAAATTGAATATTCCCCTTTCCTTTGATACTCTCTTCCTCTCAGAGGTGAGCCACTATCTTCCAGTCTCCCTCCCACTTCTCCCTCAGTCCCTCTGTCCTTCTGTCCCTCTCTCTGTGTCTCTCTTAATGTCTGTCTCCTTTCCCTCTCCCTCCCCCCCCTCTCTCTCCTTTCCTTCCTTCCCCCCTCTGTCTCTATCTGTCTTTCTCTGTCTCATAGGCACACACACATGCATGTGCATACACACACACCCCCACACACACACCACACAACTTTAAAATATATCCCTGAAGTTTTTCAGATTTCAGGAAGAGTGTATATGGAATTCATTCCTTTAACTTTGTATATAGATCACAAAGCAAACATAAGCATTTCTACAAGAATGTGCTAATTCCTATTTTAGGCTGATAGCTTATTAAACAATGAGCTTCTAGTTTTGACAGAAGAGACAATGTGAGATATTTCTCACAAGATCCTAATGAGGTCTTCATTATAACTTTAATGGGAAAACCTTAGTGATTCTACTGAAACTGGACACCATCCTAAAAATCTGCTGCAGTTTGTTATGGCATTGCAGAATTCTGCCGAGATTGTAATGATGACCAAACATCCTCATTGGATGAGATGTCTTAACCATTTGGAGTCATTCAGAAAAGTCATCACAGATTTCTGATGTGAAATGATCAAAAGCACAAATTCAGTAGTTTTTGACAAATAATGGTGAAAACATAGAACATTATACCTAAACATACATCTGATGTGAGAACAGAAATCCCATTAGTATCCCCTAAGTTCTCAAAATAAGATATAAAAATATGTTTATCAGACAACCATAACAGTCTGACAGTTTATATGTCATGCTTGTTAAAATGGGAGGAAACACTTATCCTTTTCCATGGGTCTTTTTCTTTTAGTCGTGTGTGTGTGTGTGTGTGTGTGTGTGTGTATGTGTGTGTATGTATGGTGTATGTGTGCATGCATGCCATATGTGCATTATGGTGTAAAATTACTTGATTATTATTTTATCCAAAAACATGTAACTATTTTAAAAGTAACTTTACAGCCTTTATGCAAAATAAATAACCATGCTTGTGGTAAGGGAAGAACAGGAGGAAGATGAGCAGGAATCTTTAAAAACATGCCTTGACTTCATAGGAATGCTACTCTGCTGCACGTCCAGACAGTCCTCTGCGTAGTTGCGTCAAATGAAAACCACCAGAGCTGCCAGATTTACGTGCTTGGGCATTAGCAATTACTGCTGTTTTTGTTCCCTACTAGTGGAGGCGTGAGGGGGAGGGGGATCTGCAGTGAAGCTAGTGGATGAGAGGGTGCAAAAGGCTAGCGAGAAGGAGAAAAGTGTTTGACTTTAGAGAGAATTGCATAATATCTTCCTAATTCAAAAAAATAACTAGATCATGAATTTAGCATTTACTTGTTCAGAGACTTCAGCAAAAGCATTCCTAAAAATTATAATTTTTGAAGCCTGGATAGTCAGGTCAAATGAAACACATGCAAATATGTTCAAGGACAAGCATAGGAAAGATTATATAGTTCTTATGGTACATGCTTATAGGCTCATTAAGAATGCCTATATTAATGTCTTAAAGTTTGGCTCATAAAGCAATGTGCAAATTTAATTAAGCCCCCAAGTCCAAATTGCTCTAAGAAATGAAAGTTACTATTTTTATTTTGCTTAAACAACAACAAAAAAAAATACATCCTGTTTTATAACAGGAAATTCATGAAATTTTGTAGTGCCATTACAATGGTCTTGAATGTTGATTACCTTCAACCTAAAATTGGAGGGCCCTGTTGGTTCAGTTTATTCACATCAAATATAGGGTTTTATAATCTTAAAAACTGAGTGTCAGTCTTCAAATAAATGTGATGATTAAAAACAGCAAAATGATGAGTGGGAGGAAAGAGTTAAATTTTTTGTTCAGGTTATACAAATTGAAGAAATCTTATTTTTTAAGTTATGGGAAGTTATTTTCAATTTCATAAAGATAAGAAAATGTTTTTCAGCTTGAATCATGGGCAAGCTTGTTTTATTGTCCTTCCATACACTATGATCTGATTTCATTTAATATTTATAGAAAAACAACTATTTACAGAGCACTCTTCTAAGCATTGTAGGAAATATAAAGTGTTACAAAATATGATTCTTACCCTCCAGAAATGTGTCATCTAAAATTAAATGATAAAGAAAAAAGTTAAATGACAAAAGACACTAATATAAAAAATGACAAAGACAGTATATAATTAAATTTCAAATAAATGAGGCTGACAATTCTACAAGTTCAGAAAATAAAAGGCTTTATACATGGGGAAAGAATTAAATTGGGATTTGAACAATGATTGTGATTTGAATAAATAAATAGGGAAAATGTCATGTCAGGGCAGGAATAAATTGAGGATAAATTGAGGAGAGATATGGAGATAGGAAAGCCTGTGGCATATTGGGGGACAGTAAGTAGACTAATTTATCTGGATTTTAGGGCTTATGATAAATTGCCATAACTTACATAGTACTTCATGGTTTACAAAGCACTTTGCATATATTAACTATTTTGGTTACAAAACTATGTAAGGTAAATATTAAAGTTATAAATGTCATCCATTTTATAAATGGAATACAGAAAGACTATGTTACCCATAATTATACAGCCAGTTGGATTTTGAGATTGTGTTTAAACCCTTGTTTGTTTGTTGTTGTTTTTTTCCTGACTCCTATGTCTAGTGCTCTTTCTACTGTGCCACACTGTCTTTCAGTGGAGGGAAACAGAAGATAAGACTGGAAAGGTCAAGTATAAGGAATTGAGAATTGGAAGAATTATTATATATAGGTTATGATGAAATTATGGGAAGTATTGAATGGTAAATTAAATAGTGTGAATGTTATCCTATAGAGCAATAGGGAGCCAAAGAAGATTTTTGAGCAGGAGACATCTAGAAAAGTGACTGTCTAGAAACCATTGATTTAAGAATAGATTAAAGTTGCCCCCTTATATAGCAGTAGAGAAAGCAAACAAATTGATTTTAAATTTAAATTGATTGCAAGTTGAAGCCATAAATAATGAAAAAAGGGATATATCTCCAAGGAGAGGAAGCAGACTAATCATTTTTCTACTTAAGACAGTATTCAAGGGTCACATCAGAAACACACACACACACAACACACACACACACACGGGGGGGGGGTGGGTGGTGCGGATATTGATTGTAAGTTTCAATTTTCCATTAACAAGGAGTGAGTGAATTATTCAAGTGCCTAATACTTTTCAAAAAGGGCATAACTCTGATGGGAAATCATCGGTTTTCCCCTGAATTCTTGCATAATTAGTACTCCCTAGAATATCTCCCCATTATCTTTGTGCATTTCTTGAGTACATGGTCAGATAGCTAAGTATTTTGGATAGCTGAATTAAAGGGGAAAAAAAACATTTCACTGCTCATTTCAGGGCAACACGCACAAAAAAACCCATTATAGCCCACGTGGCAGAGGATAAAGATTCTATAGTATTTGAGATGGGGGGAAAGAAAGACTGACCAATATACCATTCTTCTTTCCCCATTTCCATTTCTTTATCTTGCCCCTTTCTTTGGCAGCCTTCCCAAATATACAGCTGTTTTACTTGGGATATAGTCATGTGACTAAGACTTATAACAACCTCACTAAAAACAAACTACACACCAGCAGCACTGCAGATATAAAATAGATGTCAGGATGGCATATAGGAAAAGATGACAGTCACCACCAAGATAAATGTCAATGCTGCTTGGAGAAGGAGAAGGTAGAGGAATAGAGTCTTTAGGGAGATTTCTTGTCCATTCTAAAAAGAAACATCTGTCAGGAGAGATCAACACAAAGGATCATGCGGTGAATTCCAAACTAGGGAATTGATGAGGAGCAATTTCTGACTATTCATACAGAGATGAACAAGATTATCAGTGTACTCTTGATTGTGGTACATGAAATCTAGTGGAGATCCTGAGTAATAGAAAAGAAGAAGGGGAAGATTTGTCATCACCTTCTCCAAGAAATCATGCCTTAATGACTAAAGGAAGTAAACTAAAAGAGATACAAGAAAAATGATCTTATTCTAGGAGTGAAAGATTATGATTTGCAGAACATTTCTAGAGAGATAATATTATTGCATAATAATCTTCCCTCTAAAAGGTTCTTCAAATAGCTACAACTGACCCCCCAAAAAAACCCAATAATATGATGGCAGTGTGATATCATAGAAATATAATTTGGAGCTAAACGACTTGAGTTCACATCAAGCAAATCAATTTTCCTCTATGGCCCTCTGATTTCCACAGTCCTTAATTGATGTAAATATATGACCTTTATATTTCTTATATTTCTAGATTATCATTTATATATGACACTTTTTACCTAATAAAGATATTATACAAGATACTAAATGATTAACTACATGATAATAAGTATTATAGATAATGTTTTATGAGTTCAAAGGAATAACATCACAGTACTCCTCTATTAGAAAAGTTCAGATGAAAATCATATTATTCCCTATTTTTAGAACACATAACTAGTACAAAGAGTACATTTGTGATTTGTGCAGTGTTATTCAACAAGTTAGGGAGATCGAAAGCAATGTAGTAGAATGGAAAGAAGACAAGATTGAGATTCAGGAGACATCAGTTATAATCCTGTTTCTGCCACAAATAATCTGTCTGACTTTGGCTCGTTGCACTTTAATTCTCTAGGCTTCAGTTTTCTCATTTGTAACATAAGAAAATTGGACTGAATATCAAAGCTATTTTCCATTTTATGAAATAGAATGTCTTCCACTATGATTGTCTCCAAGTCCAGTGGTACCAAGACTTCAAGTCACTTTTTCAGTTACACTTTAGTAATTGATGTGGCAATAATTCTCGAATAGAAGCCTAAGGTTAGAAAATAAGAGTGGTTTTTAAATGCATGTTAAGTGAATGAATGAATCTATATCTTTTCACTTAAATATTAATATTTCCAAGTGGCCTGATTGGTATAATATTGTAACCTTTCTCAAAAACTTATGAAATCAGGATCAGAGATGAACTAATATTTCAAAGCAGCCTTAGGGAACTTGGCCAAGGAGAAAAGGACAGAGCTCTCTAGTTTTTCAGATTTCTGTGTCTACAACCAGTTACATTTAAAATATCCTGACAGTCTTTTTAGAAACAGATACAGAAGAAGGAGGAGCAGCCATTATACAAAGTTACAGAGTATATTATTTATTAAGTCCATAGTCCAAAGAAAGAATGTGTTTTGTCCTGTTATAAAAATAAACCATAGATTTCAACAGCAGCTGAGGTAAAGCCTAGTGTTTAATGGGGAAATATCTCATTATATTTTTTTGTGATGACTTTGTCATTGTGATTGCAGGAGCAAAACTATTCTCTACAATGGAGGCCCTGAAATTTCCTTTGTGAATTAATATTTGCATTTAAATTCCTGAAAACATTTCCTATGGGACTCTGGATATGAAATGTGTCATCTACTGTGGGGTATAATAAGAGATAGCTACCTTTGAGTGATACTTTATCCTTTGATCAGGAAACTATCTTTGGTTTCTCCTGTTAGCCCATAGAAAAAACTAACTCCAGGCCAAATGAAAGAGAGGATCAAGTAATCTGTCAAATATTTCACATTAAGCAATTTGTTAATATTCTGCCTCTTTTATTATAGAACCCAATCACATGATACTAACCAAATAACTACTTATGGTGTCATAGACAGCGATTCATAAGCCTTTTCTGCTGACTCACCTACTGACTGCAGGCCTCTGTGTTTCAACTCTTTGATGCAGGTGTGCCATTATTTTTCATTTAAGCTGACAGTTTCCACAAAATGACTATTTCCCATCCTCCCCATTATCCCCTCTCCCAACACCACCTATTGGTGTTGCAATTATATTCACAGATTTAAGAGATCAAATCCCACGGGAAATTGTGGCTTGCCTCCCTTACTGCTCACAGCAAACAGCAAACAGAAAAAAGAAAGTCATTTGCCATTCTTGGGTCGGCATATTCATCTCTGCCATCCTGCGGCAATCTTGTTTTGCAGATCAGTGAAGCTTCTGTGACAGTCTCAGGGCTGCCTTCCAAAGGAACACTGCACATCAGACAGCATTTGTTCCATTAATAATCTCTAGCCAAATTGCACCCCTCTCTTCTTCATGTTGATCTATTACCCTTGTGTGAAGTAGTATCTTCAAAGTTTAATGACTGATAAATTGCACATCCAAAAATTCCTCTACTGGCAGGAAAATGAATCGTGAATTTAAGATTGGTCCGTTTATATGAGCCATCATATGACTTCTCCTTAGATAAACAGAGGGCAAAGGAGGAAAAAAAGTAAAAATTATTACAATCCTGTAATGAAAAAACAGACCGACAATTTTAGTGTCTAGTAGTCTGTCTAAATGGCTGCAGAACTCCATCATATTCCATCATAATTCTGAGAGCCAGAAATGACATTTTAAAATATTATGCAAAGCAAAATAATTGTTTAATTCTAATAAGATTAATAAGATGACGTTTAACAAGGATGTTAATGTAAAAGTAAAGTCTTACATTTAAGTTTAAAAAAGTATTGGCCTCATAAGTACCAGATAGGAGAGGAGTAGAAGAGATATAAAACTAGAGCATGAAGATAGGGCAAGCCCCTGGTAGTATGACCCCCTTGGGAATTACAATCTTAGTGCTGGGGACTTTCTTAACTCTAGCAATTCTGCCTGGGAGACCTTTTTTTCTGAATATCTTTTGACATCAGATATGATCTCAAAGCTGGCCTTGGCTTTTGGGAATAGAAGCTTCTAATATAATATATATTAACAAAATAAATGTATGGCAAGGTAGCTAGAAAAATGCTTAATGGACTTTTTTTTAAATCCAAGATAACATTTTCTTTTATTAGCCCTTACAAAAATATATATACTGACTGCCTACTAAGGGAGAAGTAAAATATTACTTTATCAAATTCTAATTTTGAGAAAAACTTCTTAAAAGAGAAGATATTGTCTAAAATCTCTGGAAGTGGCTTGCCTATTTAGTTAAGATATTTAGATTGGAGTACTAGATGTTATTGAGTCATCAACACCAGCAGCATCCATCAATAAAGCCTTCAGGGAACTATTTATACATATAATATTACCCTTATACATGTTTATTCAATTTCCATAGAAATCAAATGAAAACTGGGGAGTGGTTCAGTTAAATGAATTCCAGAATGCAACTCATCTAGTAGACCCTCTGCTGGAAGACTTTTTTCATTAAGTCACAAGAATTAGGAATCTATTAAGTTGGTATGACCTTCAGCAAGTCCTCTCCCCTCATGAAGACTCACTTTGCTAATTTTGAAGATGAAGAGGTTGAACTGGATATAATCTAAGATTTATTTTATCTCTAAATTCCACAATTCTCTAACAATTCTCTAAGTAGAATTGGAGAACCCAGAATCAGAAAGGAGCACGTGAACTCTCTAGTCTAATTTGTACAAAGACAAGAAACCTTCCTACAAACTTCCCAATAAATGTTTGTCTAAGAATTGTCTGAAGTAAAGGGGAGTACTACTTTCCAAGGCAATCCATTCTACTTCCAGATAGCTCTAAGATAGCTTAAGACTTTTTTTCCTCATTTGAAGCCAGTGTGCTTCTCTGAAGTTTCAACTTTCCAAGCAAAACAAGTTTGATCCATATTCTGAATTTTGATATTATTGGCCATCCTTTCCTCTTGAATGCTCTTCTCTCTAATTTTTTTTACAACACTATCTCTCTTTGCTCTTTTCTGTCTCTTTAGAGGTAACTAGGTGGCATGGGGTGGAAGGCAACTAACTGGACCATTGGATAGAGTTCTGGACCTGGAATCAGGAAGACCTGAATACAATTAAGTCTCAGACACTTATTAACTTACTTTTTTAGTTCTTCATTTGTAAAATGAGATTGGGGAAGAAATGACAAATCACTTTTTCTTTGCTAAGAAAACTCCAAATAGGGTCACAAAGAGTCAGACACAATTGAAACAGTGATTGAACAACAAGGTGGTACAGTGGATTGGGTTCTGGGCCTGGAATCAAAGTTCACATCTCGTCTATCTGTGTGTCCCTATGAAAGTCATTTAAGTCTGTTTGCTTTAGCTTTCTCAACTGTAAGATGGGGATAAAAATAATACTTACTTAGAAGGGTTGTTGTAAGAATCAGATGAGATAATAATTGTAAAAAGTGTACAAAGTGCTTGGCTCATTTCTTGGCACATAGTAGGTGCTATATAAATGCTTATTCCTTTCTTTCTCTTTTGCTTGATCATCATCATATCATATGCCCTGGCTGGAGATGTCTTGAAGCCTTGAAGCACTTAGACCTTTTTTCTGCTCTTTCTAAATTCTCACTTGGTGGTTTCATCAGTTATCATGAGCATAATTATCTTCTCTGTGAATATGACTCCGAGATCTGGATATCCAGCATTAATCTTCTTCCTGATCTCTAACCCCACAAAACCAACTGCCTGGTGTATGGTTCAAACTACATGCCTCATAAACAGTTCAAACTCAATATGTCTAAAATAGAACTAATTTTCTTTCCCCCCCAAACTTGCTTACAAGTACAGCCTATTTCTGTCAAGGGCATTATCCTCTTAGTCATTAAGATTCAACCCCAGAGTTACCTTCATTTCCTTATTCTTATTTAGCTCACATATCCAACCAGTAATCAAACCCTATTGTTTCTATCTCCACAATTAGCTTGCATTAGTCTCTTCACCACTCAAATACACAATAATCTAGTCTAGTTTATCTGGTTCAAGTGACCTAAATATGTCTCGAGTGAAGGTTCTTTCTTATTATCCCCTACTTATCTTGCATTTCAATTCCCTTTCAGTCATTTTGGTTATGTGCTTTCCAATAAAAAGAACATTTATCTTGACAGGAATGAAAGAAGCAAGAATTGAGTAGTTCTGCCATATCTCTTTCCTATGTTGTCATCGACTCCAGAGTAGCTGTCCTGTTTTTTCTTGAATGACCCATTTTCCTGGAGTATGGCCTCTCAGAATCCATTATCAATCCTAGACAACATTTGACAGTTATGTAAGATGACTGAGGGAAATAACAAAATACATATTGTGTTGTCTTAGCTGTCTAAATCTTCCCATTCTCTAACTCATCCACTAAGCCTCCAGTATTTTTTTTTATCCTCAAATAGGATTAATGACCAAATAAATCTTTGTGTCTATCCTCTCCTATAAGAGACTAAGCATTTATCTTATACAAAGTCTACATATTCACTATTTCTATTTCAAGAGGAAAAAGATAATTCATTCATGATGAGAAATTCTATTTTTCTTGAAACAATTTTTGAAAGCTTTCAAATCAGGGACACGGAAGGCAGCTTCCACAGTTCAATGACCCTCCATGGTCACCTATTCTTTATTCATTTTGGAAGAATTCATTGATTCTAGAATGAGAAGAAATTTCCATTCCATAAACTAATTAAGAGTTTGATGGAAAAAATACAAGAAGCTATAGGAGCCAAGAATTCCTAGAAGATGTTGCAACTTCTTGGTCAATGTTTCCTTAAGATATGTTGCCAGAAAAAGAAAGACTTCAGACAGAGCAATCTTTGGAAGAGATGAAGTGCTTAAGTCTAGATAAACACTAATGGGGGAAAATGTTTTGCAGCAATGCCTGGATAATAATTATTTATTAATTTTTTCCATATATTTTGGCCTGCCTAGGCCAATTAAGATGATAAATGAAACTTCTTGGCCTTTGCCAATTAGGCTAATAAGTAGTGAGATCATAAGTTATTTGTCTGGGTCAATGTTGTGTCCAGAAAAGTTCTGAAACCATTTTTGAGAAATCATGATGTGGTTACGCCTCATTCGTGGGGTATCATAGAAAGGCTTTGGCTCAGTGTAGAATGCAAGCTATTTGAAGACAGGGACTATTTTGTTTTTTATTCCCAGTATTTAGTACAGATTCTTATATATATAGTGGATGCTTATTATATGTTTATTACACTGAATTTTTAAACATAGAAACCTTTGTCTTCATTCTAGTCTTAGAAATGAAAATCAACATAATTTTTATTAGTAGTTTTGTCTTCTTAAAGATCATAACATTTTTCTATTTCATTGCATTTGCCAATTTTCATTACAATTATATGCTTTGAAAAATTGCTCAAGCTTTATAAACAGCATCCTTTTCAAATCCAATATGGTGGCAAATCTGATAGGGTTAAAGGTAAGTGGCTTTAGTAGAACCAATACCTTTCCCTTTTTGTGGCCTTCATACCATCACCAAGTTTTTGTTTTTTCCTGTGGGGGTCAAAGGTGGGCTAAGTAAGCAAGGAATTTAAGTTTAAAAAGCTGAAATATCATCCTCGAGAAACTAGCCAAAAAGGTAGGTTAGGCAGGATGTGGAGGTTTTGTTTTAGGGAGTAGGAGGCAAAGGGGGATTGTGTTTGCTGCTAAAAAGTCACTACTAGGGACCTACTTGTAAAAATGAGCTGAAAAATAGGAATTGCTCTTTAAAATAGGCTCAGAATCAAATGAGGTCTGAAAAAATTAATCTTTGAGAAAAATTTGGGTGTTCCAGGATCCACCTGAATGTTTTATCTTTTGGCATTGGAATTTTGTTAGAAGACAGATTATCTCTGGAAATCCTCTTTGCAACTGAGCTCAACAGGCTACATAGATATAAAGGCAAGTCATGTGCATATATGAATTTTGGTTCATAGATGTGAAGAAACATACTTTCAAGAATTAAGTAAGCAAGAGTTGGACTGAACTTTTATATAACTGAATGTCAGTGAATAGAAGTTGTAATGAAAATAAGTGTGGTGGGGTATGCTAGAAAACACATTAGATTTGGAGACAAAAATCCTGGACTTAAATGATGGCCCTGCCAATCAAAGAAGTCACTTTTAAGACCTTATAATAAGGTTGTTTGTTAGATAATTGCTATATGCCCTTCTAGCTCTATCTATTAATGGAAGTAGCTCATTCTACATCATGGTTATAGTCAAACAGCAATTTGTCTGCTCTGTGTCAAACCATTTATTTTTTATATTGTTCAGCCACCTAAGTTAAATTAAAAAATGCTAGAGATGTTGAATAGAACATTTTTAAAAAAATTCTTGGAGGCCTTTAGGAAAAAAAAATGTTCAAGAATGTTAATAATGTGAACAAAAGTATTTTTGTATGACAACCCATTTATTTCAATATACAGCTGGTTTTTTGATCACTCTCTCTATACTTAATTCCAAGAAAGTTTTCAGGTCATTCAGTGTATACAACCAGAATTCTTTATTATTTACTTACAGAGTAAGTAACTATATTTGAAACTTCATAAGGGATGCAATGATATTCTCAACCTATCTTCTGCAGCACATTTGCCAGATAAAGGAGCCTCTAGTGGTTGAATAAAGCCAACTTTTGCCTTCCAGCTAAAAATCTATGATTAGAATTGGCAAGAGCACACAGAACCAGATAAAAGATCCTTTGAAAATGGATCTCAATCAGATCTTTTTTTTTCTTTTAAAAGAATAAGATGATTCAATTACAAAATCATGAATAGTCAAGCTAATCAAAAAGTGATTAATTATTGCTCAAATATAGACTAAAACCTCTCTTTTCTTTTCATTCCAAAATGTCTTACAGGACAAACTTCAATATTGCAAGTTTTTCTAAGAAAGAAGAAATATCCAAAAAAAAAAAAGCCAAAAATTGATTTGATATCCTCAAATAGAAAATATTATCTATCTATCTATCTATCTATCTATCTATATCTATCTATCTATCTAACTAACTAATCTATGACCCTATCTCTATAGCCATCTCTTTATTTACATATGTATGTTATTTATAAAACAGAGATATAAGATTATCCTTGGATGTTGAAAAGTTCATTTTGCATGAATAATTAGAGGAAAAGAAGAATCTAAAGATCCAGAAAAATCCATGACAATATTCTAATATAGTTAAGACATTTACAATAGTGGATATTCATACTTTTTTTTTCTTAGAATTCTTCTTATAGATTATGCAGAGACCATATGTTCATTTGTAATTTTAGGAATTATGGATCTTATAGTCTCATTTTCAAGAAAGAACAATATATGATTATCTGAAAATTTGTCAACCTCCTTTGTTTTTTCATTTGGAGAGGAACTAAAATATATTTAAATGGGATTGATGTCTTTATTTTGGTTATATTCATTTGATAATATATACAAAATCAAACATATTTAATAGAAGTAGTTTGTGATTTAAATAATCAAATAAAAAATAAATACATAATCAGCAAAATTTATTGAATATTTACCAGTGATAAATGATTAATATATACTGTTATATAGATATAAAGATATATTATATATATATACATATATTACACACATACATATAAAAACAAAAATAGCTCCTGCCCTCAAGGGGATTATATTCTAATGTGGGGAAGCAGTATATATATATATATATATATATATATATATATATATATATATATATATATATATATATATATACATACATACACACATATGTATGCATATGTATATAAATATAAAAAATTTAGGGATTTGGGGGCAGTAAATTGAGCATAGTAAATTGAGCTCCAAGCATGAGATCATCAGTTTTGTGTGTGCATGTATGTGTGTGTTTTGTGTGTATATACATATTCTATTTTACAACAGAATTTTTATATATTTTGTTTTTGCTTCATTTGAACATTTTATGAAAAAGAAACAGTCATAGAGCTATATGACATGACTTGTTTTAGTCAGAATGTTTGTGTCATGAACAAATCTGTGTGAATCAAAATGTTCTTAACTCTAAATCCAATATATTCGGAAAAATAAATTATAATATTCTCTTGTTTGATTCATATCTTATGTTTTAAGGTTCTGGAAAAGATAAATTTATATAGAAAAGAAAGTTTGTTCAAAAATTCAGTAGTAACTGCTTTTGCTGATCTCCCATCTTTTTTTTTTTTTTTGAAACACTGAATTTCAAAATACAAAACCTCAGTGAGTTAGAGTGATGGAGGAAATGTAGCTGTAAAGCAATGAGTAGTCCATTGTGAGAACAGTTCTTAGTGAATTGAACAAAGACTATTATAAAGGTGCTGTCCTTTGTGACCTAGTGAGATTGATGCATTAGAGACAGCTAACTTATACCATAGATTGAATTCTGGCCCTGGAATCATCAGCTCTATTCATATTTCTTCTTCTAGGAGTTAACATTTTTATAGGTCTTTAAGGTTTGAAAGTGCTGTCCGTATGTTATCTCATTTGATCCTCACCCTGTAAGATATGTGTAGTTACTATTATGGATGAGGAAACTGGGTTCCTCTTCTAAACTTAAGAATTTTGGTAAAATTTCTAATTCAGACATTCTGAATGTTTTCTATCATTGTTTGTTTGTTTGTTTATATTTCTAGGGCTTAGAACCCAATCTTGATTCCTAGCCTCTCCTATTGGACCACTAAGCTTCTTTAGACTGCTATCTTGTATTCATTAGATTGCTTGTCATACTCATGAAATATATTCAACAGTCTTTTTTCTACTTTAAAGAAATTGGGGCTCAGAGATTAATGTTGCACCATAGTTATGAATTAGGTACTTAAGATTCAAGTATGGTGGAAACAACATGAGACTTTGAATCAGAAAAACTCACTTAATTCTTCTGTCAATTGTTTGACCTTGAATAAATCTCTTTATATTTCAGAGCCTTGTAACGTGCTCTCCTGGCAGTTACAATTACTAGTCTGTCCTAGACCCACCAGAGTACCTTTGACCACTGTCCTTTGCAGTGTGAGCTCTACCCGGCTCGCCTCCTCTGAGGCCTTCTAAGGTCTCTGGCCACAATCTCTTGAATCTATAGCTTAATAACCGGTAGCACACTCAAGAACCACCACGTGTAATCTTAAAAGCCTTTATTATACCTACTCACATAATGCCCTAACTGATGCCCTGACTTGTTGGTTCCCGAGTGAACACCTGGTCAGAAGACCCATGTGTTCACTACCAAAACCCTTACCTCTTTTGGCTACCCATCTTGGCTTGGCCACCCAGGCTAGGGAGCCAGAGTGAAGAGCACCAGGTTAAAGAGGGCGGTTGCTGCCTGCAGTGGGCTTACATAGGGCCTGTGAGGTCACACACACAGCCAATCAGTGAGAGAGTCACCCATTACGAAACTATCTCAATATGGCCAGGATCCCGCCCAAGGGCAGTCCTAATATCCACAGAAATTACTTCTGGGCCTCAATCTCCCGATGCGCTGTGGCATCCATTTAAAGGCCCCTTACAGAGCCTCATTCTCTAATTTGTAAAATGAAAGAGTTGGATTAAACTCCACTTGATTCAACTCAACAAAAAAGTGTGTACTTCTTGTATTCTAGGCTCTGGAAATACAAACTAAAGAAAGAAGAAAATAGAATGTAAACTTCTGCATTTTATGTTCTGTGGTGAGAATATATGCAATTGCAAGTATATCTAGCATATATTCAGAGTAAGTCTAAAATAACTTTGTATTAGTTAGGGAGGAGAATACTAACAGGTGGAGAATCAGAAAAAAGCCTCATTTGAGAGGGAGCACCTGAACTATACTTTTGACAAATAATTGAGGAGGAAGAACAAGCCAGAAATAAAAGACAGCCTGTGCAAAAGCAAAGTGCTGGGAGACAGAATACTTTGTCTGGCAAGAAAATCAGTTTGATGGAAACGTAAGATACACAAGGAACCATCAGTAACGTGCCCTAAGTATTGAAATGTTTGTTATAACTAGATTGTGAAAGACTTTAAATGCCCCAAAGAAGAATTTGTATTATATTTTAGAGGCAATAGAGAGCCATTGAAACTTCTTGAGTCAAAAAAAGACACACCTAGATCCAAACTGGTAGAAGATGGTTTAAATAAGGAAGATATTAGAAGCAGGAAGATCAATTAAATCGCTAATAAGTTATAATGACTCTTATAGTTCCAAATTTATGACAGTATCAGTCTAAAATACAGTTTGAGGCCTTGGGTTCACATTCTTTCTACTTTTCATAACTGTAGATTTTAGAAGCACCATGGCAGGTAAGATTAAAAAGGAAAGCAGTCTCAGCTATAGTAAGTTTTATCAGTTTTACCTTCAGCAAGATTCAAAGGTTATCTACTAGAGTGATGAGAAAAGTGAGACTTTTACTATTATGCCTTAATCCCCTCCATTAATCAGCTCAGAGTCTCTACCAATAAGCAAAGAAGCTTATCATAAAACTGATTCATCTCTACCACATGCCTTATTTCTTTATTTTAGTGAGAAACATTAGAGATTTTAGTCTGAGATTATATTATATATAAATCCAATATTAAATCCAAAATTAAATATATGTAATTCTTCTAAGCATATTTCTATATTCATCATGTTGCACAAGAAAAATCAAATCAAAAGGATAAAAAAATGAGAAAAAGAAAACAAGCAAGGTAACAGCAACAAAAAAGGTGAAAATACTATGTTGTGATCCAAATTCAGTCCTCAGAGCTCTTTCTCTGGATACAGATGGCTCTCTCCATCACAAGTCTATTGGAATTGCCCTGAATCACCTCATTGTTGAAAACAGCCAGGTCTATCACTCTTGATCATCACATAATCTTGCTGTTGCCATGTACGATGTTCTCTTAGTTCTACTCACTTCACTTAGTATCAGTTCATGTAAAACTCTCTAGACCTTTAAAAAATCAGCTTGCTTGTCATTCCTCAGTCTTTTCTAACTGTGACTTGACACTTTGTCTTAGTCAGATTTAGGTTGAAGTTTGGATTTCTTTCCAGAAAATAATCCATTTTACTTCAAAATATATCTCAAAATAATTGTGCCAAAAAGCAATTGCTGTTCCTGCTAAAACTGTGTCTTCAGTCTGATAGCCAGATGTTGACTAACAAGCCAACTCCCTTCTCCTGGGAGCAGCTTCTTAGTCACCACCTCCCCATAGAATCAGAACTCCGGTGATTCCATCTGGGATGCCACTGTTAACATTAAATATAATGTGGCAACAGCTGGCCCTAGTATAGAAAATTTTAATGTGACTTCACTTATTCCGCTTTTGAGACTAAGGCAGTTAGGCTCACTGGTCCCAGATGGTTCCCTGAGAGAGAACTAGGAAAGAATCAGAAAATGGGGGCATTGATTGAAAGTCAAAAGCTGGGTTCAAATCTCACCTTAGTTATTAAAGAGACTTGTGACACAAGTAACGTAGTATGATGGAAACAAGAGTATCTGGGGAATTAGGAGACCTGGATTCAAGCTTCAATCTGTTTCTAATGTGTTTTGTGACTTATTATTCAAATTCATAGTTCTCAATTTTTTCTCTTTTCAAATGAGAAGGCTGGACCAAATGATTTCAAAAATGCTTCTTGGCTCATGTTCCATGCTTCTAATAGTAATGATCTCTTCTTTGTTTTCTTCATCATTCATTTGTATCCATAAGATTTCATTTTTTCCTACCTGGTTTCCTGGATATGATTTGCTATTCATTATTAAAGCAGAAATTCAGTTTTCTCTATAAAGATAAGGAGGATACCAGTAGATTTGCTATTCATTATTAAAGCAGAAATTCAGTTTTCTCTATAAAGATAAGGAGGATACCAGTAGATTTTCCTTTTCCTTGTAAAAGAAATCCAGACAAAACCCTCTTTTTCTTCAACAATCGTGCTCCAGAGTAAAGGCCCCAGTCACAGCTATGTGGCATGACTTGTTCTACATGACAATAGACCTGGTCCTTTTTTTGGAGGATGACCCTTTGGGAATTGATAAGAAGACACTTTTGGGGGTAGGAAAACTAGGCACTTTTTAGTTTAGAAGCTTATTGAACTCAATCACTTCTTATGGAAGTTATAGAGCAACTTTCTGTTCAGATGTGACTTTTAAATTATTTTAAGAGATCCCTTCCAATCTTAAGATTCTGGAGTTCTATTAAGTCACATATTAAATGAGACTTTGTTTTTATAAGGTAATCTGTGTAAATTTTTTCTATTGATAAATTTCTGTACATTGGAATATGGTGCTTTGATTCAAAAGATTTTTCTAATATGTTATATAATTTGCGTTTTCACAAAGAAATTAGGTTCAGAAATGACTGCCATTTTAGAAATGAGAAAACTGAAATATGAAGAAGTTAAATGACCTGCTTAAAGTCACTCAGGAGAAATGTCTTCCAGTTAACCAATTAGTCTGTCAATCAATAAGTATTTATTAAGCACTTATTAGATACTAGGAACTGTGCTAAGTTCTGAGAATACAAAATTGAGGTTTATGGTGTATGATAGAGAAGTCATTCTGGTACATTCTAGTACATTCTGGTAAGAAATGAATATATATGATGACTGATAATTATAAGGGCATCAGTAAACCAAATAAGTTCAATTTTTAAAAAATAAATTCAATTAGCAATAGGCCTGATTTACATATTATAATTGTAACATCAAGATCCCAAAGTATATATCTCAAACCTGCCAATCAAAAAAAAAGCCACATATACAAAATTGGTATCATCACTTTCAAATTGATGAGATCCAAATTTTATGAAGTTATACTTCATTACAGTGGGACAAATTGATTTCTCAAGAGTTTCAATAATGTCTCTTTAAGATTCTATGCCTTTGATTTTCTCATTTGTAAAATGGAGATAATAATACCTTCATGATTTATCGTGAAGAGTTTCTGTAAAGAAAGGACTTTGAAAACTATAAGAAGTAATATAAATGTCAGCTTCAACTATATTGTTATTAATCCACTTATTAGCTTATAATTATTTTGCTAATTATATTTTCGTAATTGTTTGTAACTAGGAAAGCTAATTGAAAAGGATTATGCTATGATCAATGATAGACAGAATCAGCTATCCCCAGAAAAGGAACACTGGGAAATGAGTGTAAACTGTTAGCATTTTTTTGTTTTTCTCCCCAGGTTATTTTTATTTTCCAAATCCAATTCTTCCTTTGCAACAACAACAACAACAACAACAAAATTCGGTTCTGCACATATATATTGTACCTAGGATATACTATAAGATATTTAATATGTATGGGAATGCCTGCCATCTAGGGGAGGGGGTGGAGGGAAGGAGGGGAAAATTCGGAACAGAAGTGAGTATAAGGGATAAAGTTGTAAAAAATGTTATAATTATAAAATTAATTAAAATAAATAAATAAAGAAGAGGAATATGCTAAATACCTAGTTGATATCTAGGCTATTTATCCTTGTTCCTTTGGGGTCATATACTAATAATATTAAAGATCTTATTAATATTTTAGTGAAAATGTATATATAAGTATTCATTTGATTTTTTAACTTTTAACTTTATAATTTATATTGCCAACATTAAGTGGTTTTATTTTATGCTCTTGATGATACCAGTGATTTTATTCCTCTAAATCACACTGTTTTATCCTTATATTGGTTTTCTCCTTTATTATGTTTAATACTTACAGAATGGTTGTTTGGAAAACACTTTCTAAAAATGTTCCTATGACTAGAGTATGAGGCTTTGATTAACTTAAATGCTCCAATAATGAGGTATTATTTTTATTTGTTTAACTAATGCTTAACCTCAAAGCCTCTTTCATTTCAACCTCTAAAAGTGCTTCTAAAATGTGTTAATACAATTTATCTGATTTGGTAAATATAAATTCTAAAATAAGAAAAGCAGTTTCTAAAACTGAAAGCTTTATATGAATGTGAACTATTATCAATCAAACATTTATTATGTGCTTGGCACTGTGCTAAACATCAGGGATATGGAGAAAAGCAAAAACAGCTCCTCCCCTCCAGGTGTGTATCTTTTAGTGAGAGAAACAAGATGTAAATAATTAGGTGTGTCCAAGAAATATACAGAATAGATATACTCTCAGAGGAAAAGATACTGGGGGGAAAAGATGTAGGAAAGAAAAGGAAACCAAAAGGCTAAATGAGAGCAGGGGGAAGCAGAAGTTCTAGATGGGGAACAGCCAATACAGAGGCAGAAAGATAGAAAATAGAGTGTCATTTTAGAATAACTGAAAGTAGGCCTGTGAAACTGACTTACAAAGTATATAGTGGTGGTGGGGGAAGTAAATTATAGAAAGAATAGAAAGGTAAGAGGGAGCCCAGATATTTAAATGTTAAACATAGAAGTTTATATCTGACCCTTATGAGAAAGCTACTGGAGTTTACCAAACATGGTGGTGACATCCTACCCTTCAGAAAAATCAATATATATGATTTGTAATAGTGAAGAGTAGAGGAGGACATTAAGGTTGCAAAAATAGTGAGTGGGAAGTTAGTGGTTCACTTATATTATGAGTGTTGGGAAGAAGGGAAATATGTGGGAAAAGATGAATTCTGTTTTAGATAGATTCAGTTTGTGAACTACTTGGAGATGTACAAAAGACAGATCCATAACTGAAGCTCAGGAGAAATACTGGAACTGAATATATAGATCTGGGAATCGTCAGTATAGAAATGATGATTTAATCCATAAGGACAGATGAGATCACCAAGTGAGATGTTAATGGTACCAAAAAGGAGGACACCCCTGGATGTAGCCTATCGTTAGTGAGCAACATAGACGAACAACATTTGCCCCAAACTCTCTCCTCTTCCCAGTCCTTACTGCCAAGGGTATCACCATCCTCCCAATCACCCAGATTTGGAAACTCGGGTTCATCCTACATTCACAAGATCCCTCAAATACATTTTCTTCTCTCAACTCCCATAGCTGCTATTCTGGTTAAAGCCCTCATCATCTCAATAGCCTGTTCATTGATCTCCTTGGTTCAAGTCTCTCCCTTTCTAATTCATTATCTCCCCAACTATGAAAATGATTTTCCTAAAGAGCAAGCCTGACCATGTATCTTTTTTTTTTTTCATTTTTTTTCATTTTTTTTTTTTGTATTCATTTTTCCAAATTACCTCCCCTCCCTCTATTCCCTCCCCCCGATGACAGGCAATCCCATACATTTTACATGTGTTACAATATAGTCTAGGTACAATACATGTGTGTGAATATCATTTTCTTGTTGCACAATAAACATTAGAATCCGAAGGTACATGCAACCTGGGCAGACAGATATTAGTGCTAACAATTTACATTCACTTCCCAGTGTTTCTTCTCTGGATGTAGCTACCTCTGTCCATCATTGATCAACTGGAAGTGAGTTGGATCTTCTTTATGTTGAAGATTTCCACTTCCATCAGAGTACATCCTCATACAGTATTGTTGTTGAAGTGTACAGTGATCTTCTGGTTCTGCTCATTTCACTCAGCATCAGTTGATTTAAGTCTCTCCAGGCCTCTCTGTATTCCTCCTGCTGGTCATTTCTTACAGAACAATAATATTCCATAACCTTCATATACCACAATTTACCCAACCATTCTCCAACTGATGGATGACCATGTATCTTGAAGATAAATATAGTATGCTCTCTTTGGAATTTAAAACCTTCACAATTTGGATCCTTTTTAACTTTCCAGCATTCTTACACTTTATTCACCTTAATGAGGACAGATATGTGGTACAGTGGATAGAGTGCTGAGGGGAGGGTGCCTACAGTCAGGAACATTCATCTCCCTGAGTTCAAATCTGGCTTTGAGCACTTATTAGCTGTATAACCCTCAGTAAAATGTTTCCTTATCTTTTAAAATGAGCTGGAGAAGGAAATAACAAACCACTCATATATTTGGCAATAAAACCCTAAATACGGGGTCATGGAGAGTCAATGACTGAACAAAAATACTCACTGTAATATATTCTATAATTTAACTATAATGAACTTTTACTATTCCTCACAAAACAGTCTTTGTCTTAGATATATGATGCTTTTAATTCTCACCTCTGCCTCCCGAGATTTCTTTGTTTCTTTCAAGTCTTTCTTCCTTCAAGAATAATTTCCTTCTCGTCTTTCTTCCCTCAACATTTCCTCACTAGTGGCTTCCTTCTGACATTAATTTACTACACATACACCATACCACATAATGTATATATACGTGCATACATGCATGCACATGCACATATTTATGTTTTATGTGTGTATATATTTGTACATGATTATTTACATGTTCTCTGCTGAATTAGAAAGTGAGTTCTTTGAGGTCAAAGGTGCTGTTTTTTTCCTTTCTTTGTATTCCTAGCACTTAGCACAATATTTAGTACAAAGTAAGTATGCAATAAATATTTATCAATCTGAACAAAGAAAAGAGGTTGAGGAGTAGTTGAATGGATAAGTATAGGAACAGGATAAAACAATGTCACTATAACTTAGAAAGGAAAGAACATGCCTGAGGTGATCAGTGTTGACTTTATAGTGCAGAAAACTCAAAAAAAGGATGAGGTTCAAAAAAGGGTTATTAGGTTTGGCAACTATTAGATCATTGGTAACATTTAAAGACACTTGACCTAATTCTTAGATAATAAAATGAATCTGAGTGACTGATTTTGTTATTTTAGGGACCTCTCAATGTGCTATCTTCCTCTACCCACTTTCAACCCATTTATGATTTAATAGGTAAATTCTAGGGATTTCCTTAGGTAAAAAAAAACAAAACCGTTAAGTGACTTGGATCATAGATCCAGTAAATATCAGAGGTGAGATTTGAATCAAGATCTTACTGATAAAGATTATTGTTCATTTTTGTATTTGTCTTATTTATTGTATAGTTTTTTATTATTAAGCATTTATTTCCCTTCCTCTCACTTTCCCTAAATTCTCACTGAAAGCAAAACCCTGGTAGCTAATATGTTTCTGAGGGCTTTTGATGTTGCTTTGTACTTATTAAGTGATTAAGAAATGTCTATTGCCATGAATTGGATTTGATTGTGAAATCAAATATGAAATGAATCCATGACATTTTGGGAGTTTTACTTGGTAAAGGCATGTTCAGTTTATTTTTTTAAAAATATTTCCATCCCACCTAAAAACTCAGAAAGATTGAGCAAACCTTGTATTCTGCAATAAGTACAATTGTAACAGTGGGGAAATAATTCTTTACCCTCTGGATGCCTCTCATATGAAAGAGCTTTGCCCATAGAGTCTCTCAGTGGAGAGTGCTTTGGAAATGTGGACTCCAGGGAGAGAGCAGTGGAAAAAGCCCTCAAGGCTTTTCAGCTCTACTGCAGCATAATGGAAAACACAATAGGATAGCTCTTCCTCTGCTTCCTGGGGATACCAACTCTAGTTCTTTTGTCTTAATTATTCCATAGATTAGCAGGGGATTCTGATGCATTCTGGGTTCTAGCCATGATTATCTAAACAGTCGAATTTTGAGTACACTTCATTGTTCCTCAGCTCCCTTTAGAGATCTAGGAGCCAGCCTCAAAAGGAAGCTCATTTGTTGACTTGGATTCCTACTGCATTGCCTGCCATTTGCAGATTATTAGATGAGGACAGAGAAGCTTTTGTTGAGCCAGGGAGTGAATGCTTATTGTTCAAAGGCAACAGTAAAATAATACCCAGTGGGTTTGGGAATAACATTCTTTTACTTAAGCTATGAGTCAATAGCATTGCCCACTATGGGCATCACCACAAATCTCAGGAGGGTCCTGGAGTAGGTTGTTCAACTGAAAGATCTTAGAAAATTTCCTTAGGAAACACTGAAATTTGGTAGTTTCAAAGACAAAGAGCTAAGCTTCTTACCTGTCTTCCGTATCACTTGAAAGGGCTGAGGGGGGAGGGGGGAAGGAATAAAAGCAAATTAATCTTTATACCTTCCACTTTTATATCAATCAATGTGAAATGTTCCCAGAGGATTTATCATAAGGTACCTACTTTCTAACAACATTTAAGGTAATGGTAAAAATTACAAAATGATTTCAGTTCTTTAAGAAACTCCAATTTTGCTAGTATGGATCCCCCTTTCTGCCATACAGACTGAAATCCCTTTACATCTTAACACATAGTCAATGTGAATTATTGAAATAGGAAGAAAAAGAAAGGAAGAAAGGAAAGGAGGAAGGGAAGAAGGGAGGAAAGAAGGAAGGAAGGAAGGAAGGAAGGAAGGAAGGAAGGAAGGAAGGAAGGAAGGAAGGAAGGAAGGAAGGAAGGAAGGAAGGAAGGAAGGAAGGAAGGAAGGAAGAAGGAAGAAAGGAAGGAAGGAAGAAAGGAAGGAAGGAAGGAAGCACAATAACTAGCCAATAGCCAACCTATCAATAATTGACCTTTCTGAATTTAACTGCCTTTTAAAAACAGATAAGCGGTCTTCCTATCTTTTGTTCTATTGCCATAATCCTTGAGACCCTAGGGTCACCACCATACTACAATTAGAATTAATATTACTAATAAGATAATATTGGGTGCGGGTGAAAGTGACTGATTAGTTACAGCATGCCAGCAGGGGAGTAGGAGGGAGACAGGTGGCTCTCACTGTCTCTAGAAATACTTTCATCTGGAAATAGCATTGGACAATCTCTCATGTCCCTTTCAAACCCACCATTCTCTGACTCTAATTTAGGAAGAAAGATAGAGAATTTTATCAGGAGTGAACAATGAGTTCAGATGCTGATTTTGGTGCCCTAAGTAGGAGGAAGTTTTTAAAAGTCCTCATGAAAATGTTTTTCATTATTGTTTGTATACCTTTTGCCTGGTATATAGGAGGTTTTTTAATACATGCTTATTGATTGATTGATTGATTGACTGGAAAAAGTTCCTTTTAAAATGAAAATTAAAGATATGCTCTATAGTGAAACCTTATCTTTAATCATTATTTTTTTAAAAAGATAATATTTCAAAACCTCTGGAAAATGACTAGTACTTAAATGAGTATAGTCAACTATTGATGGTCTGCAGACAGTCAGTTTGACAAAGGGAAGGCAATGCTAGATTCAATTCTAGATTTAGTAAATGTTAGCTAAATGACCTTGAGCCTCTTTGAGTTTAACCTCTCTGAGCATCTATCCAATGGATTAGACTAGTTGACCTTTAATCCTTTCCATTCTAACCTATGATCTTTGATGGCTCACATTCAGCAAAGCATTAATTGGATTTGCCTTGTGTGATGTGAATGCCTCCATACAGAAAGGAAAAATGGTCTCTCATTTCTTTATCTTTCAACCTGCTACTTCTGCTCACCCCCCTTCCATCATTCCAGGTTTCTTTGGGGTTCAGTATGTCTTTACAGGGTCAAGTTGAAATGAATCCCAGAGTTCCAAGCAGTCATTTCAGGACAGCTCCACCTGTCATGGATCCTAGAACCCATCTGATTATAAAAGAGTAGGGGGGTATGGCTGGAGAAAGGAGAGACATCAGTGCTGGGTCATTTAGGATGATAAGCCTAGTCCACTTTTGTAAGATCATAGAACGAGAGCTAAGAGGTACCCTGGAGGCCACCTAGCCCAATACTATCATTTTACAGATAAGGAAACTAAGGTTTAAGCAGATAGTATTTGAATCCCGGTGCTCTGATTCAGTAACTGTTGCATTTTTCATTGTTTCTCATCTTTCCCTTTTTGCTACTTAATCATAATCTCTTACCAGTCTCTTCAGTATTGCCTTCTGAACCAGACACAGACAATCTCACTGGACACAAAGTTTCAGTAACCTGGCAGACTAGGGAGGCAGTTCTAAGGATGCCTATGGATAGAGAAGTGTGGCTTCACTGCTCCTGTGCTCCCCTGGGATTCCTGGCTAGAAGGTTCCCTCACGTTCTCTGTGGAATAACAGAAATTGTCATCACTAACAATTCACAAATGCCTGTTTCTAAGGGTGTCATTCTATTTTTTTCCCTGCTGTAGTGGAGGAAGTAGCCCAGTATGCTCCAAATTGCACAGTAAGGGGCCTCCCCAAATGCACACTTCACATCAGCTAAGGATTTTTATATGTATTTATTTGCAAAGCCATTCCCTCAGCCCAGCCTTTGTTGCAGTGGTTGCCTCGATACAAGTGCTCCACATCAATTACTGCAATCATCTTCTCAAGTTCTAGGGTTTCATCCTAGAAGGGCTCCCTCCCACGAGGTGGAGAGAGAGTTTTCAGGATTTGATCCCATTGGAGAAGGGAACATGTAGAGGAATTTGACAGTTCCAGCAATCCCAGTGACTGCTGTCATCCTCTGGGTCAGCTCCTGAGGGATACAGGCAGAAGCCAGAAAAGTCTCATCTCTTCCTAAAGCCACTGACTCAGAAAGCAAAGACATGGCTACTCTCCTCTCTATCTAGCTTGAGCTGAAAACAGATGGGCAATACTGCTTTTACAGCTAGATTCCCCCAGGCCTTAACATGCTGGGACAGAGAGCAATTACTGTGAGTGTCCCTGTTAAAAATGAGGATTATTTGAGCTTCAAACAATGGCAGGTAGCTTTAACTAGGAGAGAGAGAGAGAGAGAGAGAGAGAGAGAGAGAGAGAGAGAGAGAGAGAGAGAGAGAGAGAGAGAGAGAGAGAGAGAGAGAAGTCCAGAAGGGATAATTTCAGTTCCAAAAACCTATTTATAACAGAAACGCTAACTTGGAGGATTTTCTACATTTTTTTGAATGTCTTGAACCCTTTGGTGAAGCTAATCAATCCTTTCTAAGAACAGTGTTTTTTAAATGCATAAAATAAAAAAATAGGAATACCATGGAAACCAATTATATCGAAGCATAATTAAAAAAAAAAAAAATTTAAGTTTACAAACCCCAGATTAAAGACGCCTGCTTTAAAGCAAGCTTTCTGCAGTCAATCTAGATACCAGGTGAGAAAATAAGGCAGCCATTTTAGGAAGGGGAAATTTAGTGCAGTGGTATTCATAATGCAGAGTGTATTAGTTCACCAGACAGTGCGTGGCTGAATTATTAAGGACTCACTGCAGATTTGGGCTGAGCGCTGTTAAAGCAGAGAAAGCTATGTCAAGATTTTGAGCCAGGAGAGGCTTTATCCCAAAATACTTCCAAAAGCACTGGCCAACCCTTCCATGTTATAGTCTTGATATCCAGAGCTCAAACTGGCTAAATGGTATTCTCAGGGTCACACAGCACAACTAGGGATAGAACCTAAGAAATCTGACTTTGTTTCCAGTAAACACAATATAGTACAATATATATTTATTAAATGCCTCCTATGTGCCTGGCTAGGTGCTAAGTACTAAGTGCTAAGTACTGAGTAAATCACAGGATCAGAGATTTAGATCAGAGATTATAGATTTAAAGCTATAAGGGACTTTAGAGACCATCTAATTTAATCTTCTCATTTATGTATTAACAAACAGGTTCAGAGAGTTTAATTTACTTAATTTACAAGCAGGCTCATGCAGAAAACATCTAAGATAGGATCTGAATCCAATTCTTGACTCCAATTCTAGTACTCTATGCATTGTCATGTTGCCTCTGATCAAAGTAAGCCAATGATCACTATCATACAATGATGATGACTATAATAATAATGACAATAACATCTGGCATTTATATCATGCTTCCTCTGTGCCATGCATTGTACTAGTTGCTTTACAAATATTCTCTCAATTGATCCTCACAAGAATTCTGGGAACTGACACAATTATTATCCCCATTTTATAGATGAGGAAACTGAACCAAAGAAAGGCTGACTCACCCAATTTCACATAACTAGTATGTATTTAGGCTGAATTTGAATTCACACACTGTATGACAGACTCCAGACCAGCACTCTACCCACTCTGGCACCCAGCTTCCTCTCGTTCCACTTGCTTTTTATTTCCTTTATCGTGTGTGTGTGTGTGTGTGTGTGTGTGTGTGTGTGGAAGAAGTCTGGCTCTTTCATATACATTAAGTACTCCCACTGTGGAAAGTCCTTACACTAATACAAAATAATGGTTCCTTAATTTTTAGACTTAGAAAGTTCCTTAGGCCATTGAAGTGTTACATGATTTTGCACATTCAAAAAGTTATTTTGTGTCAGAGACAGGACTGGATCCCAGATTTCCTGACTCTAAGATTCATTATAATGTTACTATTCCTCAATTGCAATAACTACAGCCTCCTAAAACACTATATATGCCAAGTAGCATTGCAACTCTGCCTTTCTTGTGAAGTATAAGAGGCTGTAATATACAGTTGGGATCCTTTATAAAAAATTGGTTGCTTTACAAGGCATTTTTATAAAGCTAGACTTAGGTAGCTAACCAATTGACTTAGTTCAATTTAGTCTAAACTTGAAGGGAACAATAAAAGGAGGGGTGCAAAGGATGAAAATTCAGCAACTATAGGGCTGTATCACAAAAGGAGCCTCCACATTAACCTAAGGTTACCTAAAAAGTTTCTTTAAATTCATATTATAATTAGGTTAATAGGGGCAAAGAGACCTTTGAGCTGGGAAGAGACCTTGGACATCATCTGGTCCTTCAATCTTATTTTAAAGATCCAAAAATTAAGAACTAGAAAGTTTAAGTAACTTGCCCAATATCACACAGGTGTTAAAGTGGCAAAACTGGGATTAGACACCAGATATATTACTTGTTCTCCTATCTCTGATTGTAACGTATGAATATTCATTTTAAATTCAACTTCTTAGGAACATGTCCATTGACTAAGATGAGGTGAATCTATATTGTTGACTTCCATTGGAGAGACTAGCACTGGAAATAAAATATATTTTTAGAAAGTCAGCTTTCTCTAAATTCAACTTCTTTTTTTTTGAGAACAGATGTCAATATGAACCATCCCCTTAGAAGTGTTCATTAATAAATTACTCACATTCTGAGAAATGGCAAGAAGAATGAATAGATAGATACAGTGACTCAACTACCCATGACTGCTGTTGTTATTTTTTCTTAACCTGAAAGGAAATAAGAATCACCAGTCAATTGTATCTAACTCTATAATCTGTACAATGTTAATCACTTTGGATGCTCTACCTTCCATGGTCTCTCTTCTCCTTTATACTAACCCCTCTCCTTTGGCAATAAGTCAAGTACTGTGGGACATTCAATGACCTTTTGCAGAGTAGAGATGTCCATTCACTTAGCAAAAATACATCAAATAGTTTCCAGGGGCCTGAAAGAATTGATGATTCAACAAATGTTAATAAAGTATCAAAAGATCAAATGAGGAATAGCTATAAAAGTACTTAGCACAGTACTTCCATCATGGGAGGTGCTTAATAAAAGCGTATTCATTTCCTCCCTTTAGAGATTTCAACTTCAACACCCATAAATGAGAAAAAAGAGGGAGGCATTCCTCCTCTCTTCATATTCCCCTTGCTTCAATACACCATTTTTTTCATATGGATAATGGATTTCATGTGGACTACATTACTGATTGAGAATGAATCTTATATTTTAACAACGTCTCTGGAATAATTGGAGGCCAGGGACTGTGTGGGACTTACATTTGTGTCCCCAATTAGTTAGCATAGTGCTGTCTATGCCATAGGTATTTAATAATGTTTGTTGAATTCAATTGAATTAAATATAAATTGAATGTTTTTTCCTTTATCAGAAGGAAAGCTGCAAAAATTGTTTGAAAAATCCAGAGCTTGTGTTCTGGGGATTCAAGAATTTCATTTTAAAATGGAAATTTCATTTAACCTTCACCTGCTCTAATAGAATAGTAATTCCCTGAATAGAAATAGAGTATGAGAGGTGGGAGAAATGGGAGGGAAAAAGTCTCCAATTCACCCTCTGTAACCTAAAAGGAAAAAAGGTCAGACCTTTGTTAGAACAAAGGACAATACTCTCTTTTTCGATTCCTGACTTTCGCTAATTTAAAATTAAGAATCATTTTTAAGAGATTTAGTAATCTGGTGTCAGATTAATTTTATGCCTTTATAACTACACTTCAAGGTTAAAATTTGGGCTGCAATATAGATGTCATAATCAATTCCCATTTTAAATAATGAAGACTTTCAAAGGGGAAAAAAATAATCCTTTAATTACACTAGATCAGTCCTATGTTTCAAGCAACCCAGTGTTGATGAATGATAGCAAAGGACATTGTATAGGAAAACATGATTCTCAAAAATTAGGGACATATCCCAAACATTATTACTTTCCTATTGAGATAATCTAGTGACTAGACTACTACTTACAATCTTATCTATGTCATCTTGTGTAATGCATTTAAAATTTGTGGGCCTCAGTTTACTTAATCTGTAAAATGAGAACATTGGCCTTAATAATATTCAGTATACCTTCTTACTCTAGATCCCTTATCTCATTAAGACATTCTGAAATTAAATAGATTATACTGTATTTGAAAGCATATTTATCTTTCCATTCTTCTAAGGCACCATGTTATCCTTTTATTTATTTATTTTTAACTATAAATGTTACTGATAGTCTAGTAACAATATGCTTTTGATTAGGAAGGAGCTGAGTAGAGATTGGTTTGTGCCAAGTCACCCATACTTCCTTAACTGGTTCCCCTTCTCACAAATGACATGTAGTTTTCAATGTGGCTGCTCAAAATTTCAATTGCAATATGTGACCATGTAACTATAAAACTAATTAGACCATGTAAAGCCATGACCTTTATCTAATTAGCATTATGCCCTAATTTAACTAAGCTCACCCCAGTAAAATAAATAAATGGAAAAATTTTAAAGTGACATTTTCTACCTGGGGTCATAATAGTAAAATGAAATTTTAAAAAGGATATTATTAAGTAGCATTAACTCATTTCTCATTGCAACACATATGGGACAGGTATTATCACTGTTTTATGGATAAGTAAATTTAATATGTATGAGCTTAAATATAGCTGTTGGTACTAAAAATTCAATCATATTTTAGAAATAATTGTTCCTAGGGATTGTTTTATATACACCTAGAAATCTGGCTGAAATATAAATAAATCAATTTTCAGAAGAAAGGCCCAATATAAATCTTATGCAAAGAAGTCTTCAAGTCTACCTGTGTTAAAAGACAGTTGTCAGCAGCCATCTCCCCACTTATCTGTTCTTATTGGCCTCCAGCTAGCTATCCTTGAGTCTTTCCCTGACTACTATATAGTGTGTCTTTCAAACCTCTCTGAACTAATCTTTACATTGGTTCCCACGTTCAGATGCTCAGACTATATTTTTAGATTTCAAACCTAATTCTTGCTCTTGATACTTTCCTTGTTCTGATCTTTAGGATCCAGATATATCCCTTCTTATACTGCTCACCTAGTTTGAGACCCATGTTTCAACCTCAACTACTACTCTTTTGTCCTTACCTAGATCTGTCCCACTCTCATTCCTATCCTCAATCTGGAACTATTCCCTTGGCCCTAGAAGTTCAACCTGAATTTAAATTGATATTTCAAGTCAGGTCAACAAGTGACTATTAAACACTTGGTTTTTGTCAACCATTATACTAAGTCTTTTAGATATGATGAAAGGCAAAAAATAATACTTGTTATCAAGGAATTCAGTTTAATGAAGAAGCTCATATTTATCCATGATAACATATTTTCTTTTTTGTACTCTTTTTATTTCCTTTAGGGATAACTGTGGTCAGGGGAGAGAGAGAGACAAGATTTGAGCAGGAATTCCGGGCCATGCATACTGTTTTTCTGTCATGTATCAGGGATCCCAGTCAAATTGGTCAATTTAGTTAAAGGAATTCTCACATATTTTTCTTTTGTTTCTTAAAAAAATTGGACAATTTGTATCTGATAAAATGCACGGTTATTTTATTTTGTTTTGTTTTCATACTAGTGAAGTCAAACATGAGGGGATGTTTTCATTCTGTAAATGTAATTGATGGCCTACATAAAATACTAAAGGCTATTTCAAATGTGTACTCATGCTTTGTCTTCAACACTTAAGAAAATCAATTTGCATTACTTAATTTTTATGACAGGAAATTATTTGGGTTAGGTAACACAGCAAGATCTGTGCCTTTTTGAAGCACATTGCATAAAAGAAACACACAAAGGCATTCAGAGTGCTGGTCAAATGATATCTCCTAAGACTGAGCATTAATCTAAATTATGGAATGTATGGACTAAACACTTTCCCTGTTTCAGAGAGTGATGTTTTCACAATATTATCTTTAGGCTTGTTATGCTGTATTCTTAGCATTTCCATCAAATTTTAAACCACAGAACCCTAAAGTCTCAGATTAAAATACAACCTATTCCTTTCTTTTTATTTGTTAATGAATCTTAGAATGGTGCACCTGCACCACCAATCTTAAATTAGAGAAGAAAATTCTGAAATAAATCTTTAATTTACTTTTCAAAATGCCATATTCCATTTTAAAATAAACAGTATAAATCAAATGTTTTTGTCTATAGATAATACTTGTTTGATGATGTGACATGGGGTTTCCCCCTGAGCATCAAACCATTTATTCTTTACTCCATTTTCAAAATATTTTTACACAATTTTTTTGTTTTCTTTAAGAGAAAGACCTTAAAAAGTAAGGCTTTTCATTTCATCATTTTCCAACATATTCCTGACCAAGAGTCAGTTTGCCCAGTAAGTGATCACCAGAGACCTTGAAGACTTCTAGTAATGCACAGCCCACAAATTCTACTCATCCCATTTCACTTTGGGGTAGCTCTAATTGATTTGGCCATGGAACTTACTTCCCAATAAAAATGTAAGCTCCCCAAGGACAGGGACCAAATTTGAACCTCCTTATATTACCCATTTGTCTTAGTATAGTGACTTTAACAAATGAATACGTTGACAATAATTTAGTCTATAAAATTAATTACCTTGCAGTTGAGTTGTAATTAACAATGCATTTTACTACTGCTCTGAATTTTGTCTTTTGTCCTTTTCCAGTTTCCTAAAGCATTGCTATTTGAAAATCCCCAAACAATTTTAATTCATAAATGTGTGTGCTTTTCTTGTCTCAATCTAGTTCCCACGTTATTTCATCTCTACCAATTGGATATGATAAAATATTTTAATTCACATCATGATTGAAATTTTAAATATGCAAAAATCCAGACTTTCAAAGTCAAGGACCCTAGAGATGAAGAAACTAAATGTCCCTGTGGATATGCATTATTTAGTGGAATTCTCTTTTAGACTTCATTGTACTCTTGAAATGTGTTTACTCTTCCTCTCTGCACCACCTGCTTCAATAACTCAGAATTCTTGTGCTTTGACTGGGGACATATTGATTCTGAGCCATTATGTTCCAGTCACAGTCTACAGCTTTGAATTTTCTTAGAGGAAAAAAGATGATACACATTGGGGAAAAAAATAACTCAAAAGTAAAATTGGATACTCTCTAATATTTGGAACTCCCAAAAATTTGACATATTTGCTTGATATCTCTTAGAAGAAAAAAGGAAAATGGCCAGATTTCCTTGGTTTCTTCCAGGACACCTTAAAATTGAAAAGAAATGGGAGGCAACATGGTATAGAATATTAATGTACCATATTCATTCCAGAACATTGAATTTGTAGCCAGAAACATATGTTTGACTAACTAGAATAAAATCTAAAGGGAAGGAGAAGTTTTCGTTGTGTCATTATTCTTAGGACGTTCAGTAAATTCCTTTATGCTCCTTTAACATTTCATCTAAATATGGAAAATTACAGCGTTCCCTAATGGCCTGTATTTCTATTCCCTGGGTTAATTTTGCATTGAAAACAAGTGCCAAATGAAACTTGAAGAAACAAAAAGAATTTGGTTTTTGTTATTGCCTCAACAAATACATGTGGAAACCTTAGCCCATGAAAAGCAAAATAGATATTTTCTTTAGATGTCCAAAATGAAATATGGCATAGATTTACCATGTATAATCCTTTCAGCCTAACCTACCCAGACCTATTTAACCAATTTTACTCCCTGCATCCCAATCTCCAGTATTCACTTTTAAATTATGATCAGCATTAAAATTATGTATATATATATATATATATATATATATATATATATTTCTAACATAAAGGATTATTAATAGTATTCTGCCTAGTTGTTCTAGAGTTAGATCTCTTTATGTGTCTGTTTCATGATAACCCTTTTTTCCAATATCAAAATAGTTGAGGGCAGGACACTTTCAGAAATGAGTGCCAATTCAAAGTGTCCTTATTAAGAGAGGCTACCAAAAATGTGCTTTTTTTCTCTGTTTTGTTTAATTATTTAGACAAATGACTGAAATATAATTAGGAAGGAAGAAGGATTTGAAGCTATGGTGAATTTGATATCAATAACCATCAAATTTCCAATTATATGTCCAAGTCTTGAGCAAAAGTTTGCTAGCTAAATTCAGGAAAGAAGGAAAACATCAGTGAAGAAAATCATCTGCTTTTCTTTATTCAATTCACTACTTCACTAACTTTACATTTAAAGAACAGAGGTAATTTGTTCCTTGATTTAAAAAAAAAGGGGGAAAGCTATTAGAAGTAAACATTAGCCTATCTTTGTGTTACTTCTTTATAATAATGAATAACTTATTCCTTTCCTTCCAGCCAGATCAGGAAGTAGATAGAAAAAAGAAATGATGTGTTTGAAGTGCTTTATGAAACTTAAAAGTGCAATATAAAAGTTCATTTTTGTCATTACCATCATCACCAACTTTTATTTTTTTAACATCTGCCATGAATAGGATCCCATGGTGGGCTCTCTTTATTTTTTTTTAAAGTAGAATCCCCTCCACTTTGAAGGAGTTTACAATATGATTGAGTTGAAAGAATAGCCAAAGACACATTTTTCAATCTCTCTTTCTCAGAATATGCCTCAAAAGTTATTTAATTTAATGAAACAACATATTTCTCACATTTATGCCACCAGAATAGACAGTATTCTGACTTGAACAGAAATGAATCAGAACTATGTGTTTCATAAAAGGTAGTAATTTTTATAGAATTTGTGTCTTCTTTCACTTCCACCCAAAGTGTGACCAACATAAAAGGCTCCTCTCTTTGCTCTAGGAATTTAAATCCCCAAACATCATGGAGCCAGGGATGTTTACTTCATATTTATATTAGGTTAGCTTTCATGAAAATATAATTAGCAGATCTTAATAACATATCTTTTAATGGAAAGCAAAGACCCTCCCTTCTCAACTAGGTATCATCTGAAGAGAAACTTTGTAAGATACCATTTAGTTATACAATCACTAAGGAAGCACTAGAAAATGGTATCTATTTTAGGAGTAAAGTAACTGGGGGAAATGTGTTTTACCATAAGCTTGTAAATAAGCATCTCAGTTTACCAGCCCATTTTTTTTCTTATCAACCTTCTTTCCTCAATGCAGGAACAAATTTAACAAAATGAAATTACTTGAATTTTAATTCTATGAACTCAATTATTACTCACCCATACCTTCTTCTTAGGAAGTATATCAGGGGTTATTTTCAAAGCATTTTGGCAGCTAAGGGAAGAAGGTCATATTTGTCAAAAAACCAAAGGTTTGAAGAGCACTCAGACACTTCATGACCATGTCATGAATATTATTTTCAACATAGGAGTCAGAAAGTAATAGAGTTGGCAGGCACTGAAAACAACACATACAATTGACTATCTTCATTAAAAAGAAATGACCAATTATGTCTATTAGTAATCATTTCCAAATAAGCAATCAATCACCTTGATAGAAAAAAGATAAAATTAAAACAATAGTTAGGTTTTTTTGGTCAAATTTTTGTTCTATGTGTCAGAAAAAATTACATATTCTTGGCTTTTAAAAAAATTTAACTCTTCATATAATTATTAGATTAAATACTGTATTTAGACATGTATTTTCTTTCTAATTTATCCTTTTGATGCCTTAATCATATTTTCATAATGGAAATAAAATCTCCTATGTCTGTTTTTTATCAATTTCACTTTACAATTTGTAATTTACTTCATTTTATGAGTTCTCCTGTAAAATTATTAGGAGAATAAAGAAAATTGATATATTTTTATTTGGGGAGAAAAATTCTTTAGATCTCCCAGGAAAAACTAATTTGTTTTCACCATTCCCTATTCCTTAATTCAATGAATGCTTAGGGAATTTAAATAATTATATGCTTGCCTATTTTGGTTTTTTTTCTGGATGTTGTAAGAGTATTGAAAGACCAAAATTCAAATCCCCTCTATCCAATTACTGGCAAGTCATAATCTGGTGTCTGTAAGAGAAAACTAACTAGCTTTCAAGACAAGCTATTCTACTACTGAATATCTCTGCTTATTAGAAAGGTATTCCTTACATGAAATTTAAATGTTCTTTTCTGCAATTTCTACCCTTTGCCTTTAATTCTGATAATTTCTTCAACATAATAATCCTACCCAAAAACTGCCCTTTCCTGATTTAATTAAATAAAAATTCATTTATTTGACCATGTGAATTACTTCCTACTCACTGAGTTCACTAAGTATATCTTCAAATAAGTAAGGATCCTTTTCTAGCCTCATCCCCATGGTAGGTACAAGATCTGAAAGTAAATTGCATTTATGACCTCTAAGAATATGCTAGTAAATGTTTAACAAGTAGCTCTCTAAAGGGAACATATATCCATAAGGCACTTTTAAATTTAATAATGCAATAGTAATATTTTCTCCATCACTTTCTTAAGCCTAGCCAATCCACAAAACAATAAAATGAACCCTTACAATAAAATGAAACCTTATATATAGTGTTTGCTTATGTCTGAGGTATAAATTCTCAGTGAAAATTTAGCAACCAACTCTTGGAGTCCTAAAGCTTACTCTTTGATGTCATCCCATAAACACCACCACTCACAACAAAAAAGAAAATAAAAACATTTTATAGGGGTAAAATAAAAGTAAAACAAATATTAATTGCATCATTAAAATAAAAAAGAAAGCATAAAGGGCATCTTTGGGGAAAGGATTTATGTAAGCAGAAATAGAGAGTTTCAATTTTTCTTTCTGATGATTCATTTACCTATCCTTCCAATCACTTATTCATTCATTTGATAAATATTTACAAATCATAATGAGAAAGTTATGGAATAATTTCTATATAAGATTCTCAGGAAATTTTAGTACCAATTGTCAGAGGCAAACTTTGAGGCTGTGGACTTAGCATTGTCCAGCTTGTCAATACTATATGACATTCCCAAAAACACAGAAGCTAGGAACTCAATTTACTCTACTCTAAAGATAACTTAATCCTTAAACTGTGATAGAGTGGAGTTCAGGGAAGAAGCAAGAAAGAGGGAAATCAATGAAATCTTCCACATTTATTCTCAAAACTTCTTAGCAGTTGGTTATTCTGCTTCCATGCTTCTCTTATTTAGTACTTTTAAAGATATTAAAAAGAACAAGGCACCTGTGATTGCTATGCTACTTTAAAACCTCCGATTTTCCCCCTAGTTTCTCAAAAAGTGGGTTCACAAATCTCTCTTCATAATTCCCAGTTTTCCATAATCTTGTAACTAGATGAAATGGCTTTAGAAGCCATGAAGAATTATTTTTCTGCTTTCTGCATGCATACACCAAAGAAGTGCCGTCTGTGGGTTAATTATAGCTCTTCTTCAAATAAGGTAATTGACCATCTGGGATGATTTAGGTACAGTTCTACCTAGAGGAAGGAGAAAATCATCTGCAAAAATTATTGCAATTCCTTCCATAAGACTCTGTAATTTCAGAGAAACTTTCATTTCTTTTGTTAATAAGCTAGTTTATAAATGCCTTTATTTTCAAATCCATTTTTAGATCAAGGTCACAAACTCCTTGTCATTAAAGACCTGGCAAAGCCAAGATCTCACTGATAGTTATCTGAACGAAAGCAAAGGTATCTGCCTTTTTTTAAACCAATGAGAGCATTCATATTTCAATTGCTCCTGTTGCTAAGCTAACATTTTCTCATCTTGCCCAAGAACATACTTTTAAAAATTTACCCCCAAAGGTCATTTTGCATGTAAATTAATTCTATCCTTAACAGCATCCACACAGCTCTTCAACAGCAAATGTTCTCTTGCTGGATTTATTAAGGGCATTACCCATGGTGTTGAAAGAAGGGAAAGAAGAGAAAAAATCTCACTGATGTTCAATTAACATGTTTCTTCTAAAATGGTATCTGCTCAGTAAATCTACAATGTCACACAATATAAGCTTTCCCTAACTTACTAACCCTGATTTTTTGCTTTTCTTCCATTATCCCTGTCGCTGTTTTTTTCTTGTAGATATCTAGAAGTTTCTTTAAGGTTCATTTCATGTCCATTTCCTCCAGGAAGCCTTTCCTTGTTCCCTTGATTATAGTGTTATCCGCTGCCCTTTCAAATTATAAAAATGTCTCAATTTCCATAGTACATATTGAATCTCCCCAGCTTCTCTACTTCAAAAGGATCTAACTTCCTGAGGACAGGAATCATTTCTTTTTTCTCTTTGTATTCCCAGAGTTTTGCATAGTGTCTAGAATAGACACTTTATAAATGCATATTGGATTGGACTGTATTGGATCAGGTCAAAATAAACTTAGAAATGATTCAATATATTTTGGCCCTATGATGAACAAGAAGAACAAAAAAAAAAGAGTGATCAGGGATTGACAAGGAGAAGTCCAAGTAATCGTCGAGTCTCCTAGTGTCCAGCACTTTACTAGATGCCAAGGGGAATATTAAGATATGTGATATGACCCCCACACAGGGGAGTTTACAATGTCATTAAAGAATTATTGCTATTTTGGATCACAATAATTTTCAAGAGGTAACCCTTTTAAGTTTATATGTGAGCCATATTTGAACTCACAAAGATGAGTTTTCCTGACTCCCAGCTTAGTGGACTCTGTCCACTGAATCACACTGAAGCTTAAGTTTTTATTTAATACCTGTATAAATTTGAGCAACTCACTTAACTTCTGGGTCTTAGTTATCTCATCTGTAATGTAAAAGAAATGGACGAGATGACCTTTAAGATCTCTCCAGTTAAGGGTAGATACAGAAATGTTTAAAAAAATATTTAGTAACTATCTTTCAATATAATTGGTTTCTTTTGTAATTCTGTACATTTTATATTATACATTTAAAATCATAATTCTGAGAACTGGTTCATAGCCTCAATTATACTGCCAAAAAGGTTCATTTAAGAACCCCTGCCTATGATCTTGTAATACTTTGCAGGAGTAACTAGGTTGAACCATTTATTTCCAGTTTCTAAATTACTGGGAAAACTCAAGATTTCTATAACCTAGACCAAGGGTGAGTCTATAGTTACACCTAATTTTGTCCCTTGCATCTTTAAATATACAATACATCTTCCTGATTCATCCAGGTACTAGCGATCAAGAAGAGAATCAGCAGAACAAAGAATGTTTAATAGACTTTATAATTTGCTGAGCCTTTAAGATGCAATTATTATTTAGGGGCTATTGCTTAGAAATTGCCTCAATGCTTTATTTTGTTTAATGGAGTGTATATTATGTTTAGAAAAGCATTATTATATAGAAGAAATTAATTCATTCAAAGTCTGAAGATGTGAATTCAAGTTCCAACATGAGTACTTCCTACTGGATGCCTGCTCAAGTTAATTAGCTCCTGAACTTCAGATTCCTTACCTGTAAAATGAAAATGAATAACACTTTCAATACAGAGATTTCCTGTTCGATGTGGGGAAAGCACTATGTAACTCTTATTGTGCTAAATCAGGAAGTCACTCTTCAAAGCAAGGCAATACAAATAACATTTTTAATGTGCTAGGTGGTATAGTGGATAGAGTCAGACCTGGAGTCAGAAAAACTCATCTTCTTGAATTCAAACAAGCCTTACTAGCTATGTGAACCTGGAAATTTATTTAATCTAGTTTGCTCCAGTTTACTCATCTGCAAAATGAACTGGAGAAGGAAATGGCCAAGAAGTCCAGATCTACACAAAGTATATAAAGGTGATCATTATTAAAAAGGGCAAATAATTTGCAAGCTCAGTCAATGTGCTTCACAACAAGGTAGAAAGGATAGGAGATTTGGACTCAGAAGACCCAGTTTTGAATTTTGGTTCTGTCTCTTACTGTGACCTTGTAACAATCATTTGTTCTCCATTAATCTCAATTTCCTCCTTTATGAAATGGGGACAGTGACAAGTTGTTTTGAATCATATGAGCTTTCTATGAATGCATATTATAAATTGTAAAGCTTACGTACAAATGTAAGAGGTTATTTGCTTTCTTGATGTGGAAACTCTAGTTGCTGGGAAACTGGAAAAACAACTAGGATAAAAGGCTAATTTTACAGCTTGAAGGATGGTTGGGTCTGGGCCTTTAAGACTGGTGACTGGCAGGTATCCTTTTGCATAGATTTGCCAGCACATTCCCTACTGAATCCACAGATGGGTCACCATCTGTTTATAGCAAAACTACCTCTACCCAGTTTTAGGAAAGGGGGAGGGGGCAAGGATATATATATCCCAAAGCACTAAAAGGAGAAGAAAGTGAAGAGTCCTCCCCCTTCATATCTACTGGAGAAGGGTAGAATATTACAAATGAAAAAAAAAGTCTTTTTTTTTATTTTAATTTTTATTTATTTATTTTTTTATTCATTTTTCCAAATTATCCCCTCCCTCCCTCCACTCCCTCGCCCCGATGACAGGTAATCCCATACATTTTACATATGTTAAAATATAACCCAGATACAATATATGTGTATAAATACCATTTTCTTGTTGCACATTAATTATTAGCTTCCGAAGGTATAAGTAACCTGGGTAGATAGACAGTAGTGCTAACAATTTACATTCACTTCCCAGTGTTCCTTCTCTGGGTGTAGTTATTTCTGTCCATCATTGATCAACTGGAAGTGAGTTGGTTTTTCTTTATGTTGAAGATTTCCACTTCCATCAGAATACATCCTCATACAGTATTGTTGTTGAAGTGTATAGTGATCTTCTGGTTCTGCTCATTTCACTCAGCATCAGTTGATGTAAGTCTCTCCAAGTCTCTCTCTGTATTCCTCCTGCTGGTCATTTCTTACAGAGCAATAATATTCCATAACCTTCATATACCATAATTTACCCAACCATTCTCCAACTGATGGACATGCATTCATCTTCCAGTTTCTAGCTACAACAAAAAGAGCTGCCACAAACATTTTGGCATATACAGGTCCCTTTCAGCTCTTTAGTATTTCTTTGGGATATAATCCTAATAACAGCAATGCTGTGTCAAAGGGTATGCACAGTTTGATAACTTTTTGGGCATAGTTCCAGATTGCTCTCCAGAATGGCTGGATTCTTTCACAACTCCACCAACAATGCATCAGTTCCCAGTTTTCTCACATCCCCTCCAACATTCATCATTATTTGTTCCTGTCATCTTAGCCAATCTGACAGGTGTGTACTGGTATCTCAGAGTTGTCTTAATTTGCATTTCTCTGATCAGTAGTGATTTGGAACACTCTTTCATATGAGTGGAAATAGTTTCAATTTCATCACCTGAGAATTGTCTGTTCATATCCCTTGACCATTTATCAATTGGAGAATGGTTTGGGTTCCTATAAATTAGGGTCAGTTCTCTATATATTTTGGAAATGAGACCTTTGTCAGAACCTTTTCTTTTAAAAATATTTTCCCAATTTGTTACTTCCCTTCTAATCTTGTTTGCATTAGTATTGTTTGTACAGAAACCTTTTAGTTTGATGTAATCAAAATCTTCTATTTTGTGATCAATAATGATCTCTAGTTCTCCTCTGGTCATAAACTCCTTCCTCCTCCACAAGTCTGAGAGGTAGACTATTCTCTGTTCCTCTAATCTATTTATTATCTCATTCTTTATGCCTAAATCATGGACCCATTTTGATCTTATCTTGGTATATGGTGTCAAGTGTGGATCCATATCTAATTTCTGCCATACTAATTTCCAGTTTTCCCAACAGTTTTTTCCAAATAATGAATTTTTGTCCCTAATGTTGGTATCTTTGGATTTGTCAAAGATTAGATTGCTATAGATGTACCCTTTTTTGTCCTTTGTACCTAATCTGTTCCACTGATCTACCGTTCTATTTCTTAGCCAATACCAAATGGTTTTGGTGACTGCTGCTATATAATATAGCTTTAGATCAGGTACACTTAGACCACCTTCCTCTGACTTAAAAAAAAAAGAAGTCTTAAAGAGTAAACCTGAAAGATCAGTGGTTATGTCTTGTTCTGCACAGAGTCACATACTTAGAAAATACTTCCAAGTGATGGAAAGAAGAGGATCAGTTCCTGATCAAGGTTTGGTCTCATATTCTGAATCAATGAGAAATATTAAATATGTGAATTAGGAGACTCAGGCTCTGAAAAGGCTTCTCCCCAAACCAGCCATCTTAGATACTCTCATTGAGTTTGGGCCTGAGGTTCATGCAGTTACATGTAGGTTTCTACCCTGGATGGAAAGAGTGCTGGTATACTGACTAGAATGCTAGGTTTTGAGTCAGGAAAACTTGAGTTCAGATCCTGCCTCCCTGAATAAACATCTCTCAGTTCTTAATGTCAGCCTTATAGGCTCTCAGGCTCCATTTCTCACCTATAATATGGAACAATTTTGATTCAGAGGCTTTTGAGGAGCTCTAAATATATGAGCTTCTGACTCCAGTTTCTGTCCAGCACCACGTCCTCCCCAATCACAGGCAATTCCTTAATAGAATTGCAGTCACCAGGCCTTATCTGGACATAGACACCCCTGGGTTTGCTGTATGCAATCATCTTGCAAGTAGACCTGCAGATGTACAAAAGAACTCTAGAGTTCCAGGGGGGCTAAGAAGGAAAGGGTGAATGAAGGGATCATATAAACATTACTCAACAGCAACAGTAGCTCTGGTGACTCATGTCCTACTGAGTATGGGCCAGCCATAGCATTCTCTGTCTAAAGAGAAAAATTCACAGTCCATCATTATGAAAGAATGGCTGTGGCCCCCTCTTCCTTTGTGTCATTGTAATGATAGTTAGGCAGAAGAGGTAAAGTGAAAATGGAATAGAACAGAACATGGAGTCTCCAAAGGTAGGCATCTATTAATAGATTTGGAAACATGGCCATTAAGAAGGTTTTCTTACATTTCCTCACCCCAGCCCTCAAAATAACATAGGTTCATTCTTTTTTATTTTCCTTGAATATTCTATTAATAATGATGATTATATAATTAATTCTCACAATAATCAAAATACTAAAAAGCATCAATTTGGATCTAATAATTCTAATAATTTACTTAATAGGGCAGCTAGATAATACAATGGATAGAGCATTGGGCTCATTGGGTGGAATCAGGAAAACTCATTTTCCTCAGTTCAAATCTTGCCTCAAACACTTACTAGCTGAGTGCCCATGGTGGGTGAAACACTTAACCCTGTTTGCCTCAGTTTCCTCATCTGTAAAATGAGCCAGAGAAGGAAATGGCAAGCCACTTCATTATCTTTGCTATGAAAACCTAAAATGAGGTTATGAGAAGAGTTGGATGCAAGTAATAATAGCAACAATAACAATAACAACTTTACATCATATAATTCACATAGAAACCATCTCACAGATATATCTGCACTTACACAATGATATTTCTGATATTTGCATGCAAGTCAAATTTTAAGAATAAAATTCTTTTTTCTTCCTCTGATTTATATAATTTTTCAGTGATGCTTTCATCTTCATTTCTAATTGATCTTAAATTGGCAACAGTTCCTAAGATTTTTGCTTTAAATTCCTTTTTCCCTAATCTTCTAGTAAAGTAGCTAATGATCTTTAAAACGCTTTAAAGTACTTTGAGACCTTAACATTTAAAGGAACCCTACATTGAATTAATTTCTACAGCAAAGGACTCTTCTGCACTGAATAATCACTTCCTAAATTATCAGCCTAGTAAGTTAAAATATTCCCATTTATTAGGCTTGCTACAAGAGAATATGATACTGGTCAAGAAGGAGGTACCTTTGATCATCTAGATCTCACTCACAGATGTTGATTATAATGTTATCAGCTAAAAATCCAACTAATTTCAATGTATCAAGATCAAACATAGCTATAATGAAAACAAATAATCATGATAAATAAGTAATGCTATCTTATCTCCATATTTTTAGAGATGAAGGGTCTGGTACTACGGATAAGCCAACTGAGTGGGAGGCTGAGTTTGATAAATTAGGAAAGATATGAGTTATCTCCTGCAACAATAGATCATTTAATATAGTAGAAAACACTGCTCAAAACCTTTCTCTTCCAGGAAAAAAAGGTAGACCCTGGTCTATGACAACATACATCTCAAAGTATCCATGATGTGCCCATGGCAAGGACAAATGGAGCTTTGACCAATCCCACTGGAGAAGTGAGGGAAATTTTGCTCCAGAAATTATAGGACTCTTTTCTCTGGGTAATTCAGGAAGTGGACAATGGACCTAGACAGAGAAAATGCACACATACATGGGGTCTTGTGCTAATGTTTGAATACTGTAGAACTCTGTAAACATTCATTGTAAACATCCTTTAGATATATTAGCACTGGGTTTCATCATTCATTTGAAGACCTTCTGAGCAGAAAAATAGGATAGACAGTGCAATTGGACAATAGGGGCAGGAAGTAAGCATCTGCGATCATTAGTCCTAAAGAGTGCAGAATATGATGAAGTATGATTTCAATTAATGAGTATAGTGCTCCCTTTCATAAAATATTCTGATAAAGTAGAGTGATGTGTACAAGGTACAATAGAGAAAAAGAATGATTGTTAACATTTATATATGCTAAGCCCTTTACAAATCTTATCTCTTTTGATCCTCACAACAACCTTGGGAGGTGAATGCTAAAATTATCCATATTTTATAGGTTAGAAAATTGAGGCAAACTGAAACCAAATTACTAGATTTACACAGCTATTAAGTATCTGAGGCTAGATTTTGAACTCAAGTCTTCTGACTCCAATCCCACTGAACTACCTACCTTGTCCTTAGAAAGTAGATAGGAAACAGATTATCTTCAGGCAATTATATTACAAAGGTTCCAGATCTGTATATTTTCTTTCATATGAGTGTTTAGCTGGTATACTAAATCTTGGAGGGAAAGAACCAATATGGAGAATCAAAAATACACAAGCGTGTATTTTTTTTCCTCAAGACATCTTGTAAGGTTGAAATGTTACTACAGAATATAAACACAAATAGTACCCCTCAGTAATTTCCTGTGATGATGCTATATATTCAGGTTCAGAGGATGCTGAACATCTATTCCCATTATTAGTGTAGCCATTTAGGATCAAGAATGTGAACACTATGAAATATGCTGCAGTGATAGTTCTGATAATAAATTCCAAGGGCTGTTTCCCTAAAATTTTGGTTCAGGCCATGGGGGAGTCTTTGCTAAATTCTTACTTGCCTTTCATAATATATATCTTCCTGTGCACATCCTACATTTAAAGCCCATTCTCATTGGCATATTATCACACTCTTTCATCATCTAGTATTCACAGTACCAAGTGGCCTATTGGTACTGGCACTGGTAATGAGAAAATTTTCCACCAAGATATTGTGCCAGTGAGAAATTGGAGATCTCACCAGTTCTGTAATTGTTATAATCCTAGTATGGATGTTGTGACCATCTGTCTTAGAGTAAATGGACTGGTTTCAATAGGTATATAGGCAGGAGCAGTTTTCTCCCATGTTCCCTTAAGAATGGACATAGAGTATGTTTCATTAGAAAAATAGCATTCTACATGATTATTTATAAATATGTTTACCTGACATGTAGCCAATCATGGAATGGAATATGGCATTCTAGTCCAAGAGAAATTAGAAAATGATAGAAAATTTTTAAAAATCTTCCTCCATCATCAATATTCCTCCATTGATCACTATCTTTGACAAATCCAAATCTGAATTTCATTTACCTAATATATATGCATCATTGGCAGGAGGATACATGTCTCCAAGCTAACAGAAACAATTATTCCATAGATGAACCCACACATGGAGAAGGGTAACATAAAAATGGGTATTATGCTGAAAAAAAACAGTAGATTTGAAATTCTAGGATCTTGAAGTTTTAAAGGAACCTTGGAAATCATCTGCTCTAACACTTTAATTTTATAGATTATGAAACCAAGACTTAGAGAAATTCAAGGTCATCACATAGGTAATACGGGCAGAGCCAAAATTGGAAGAATTGGAGAAGGCAACTATGCCCTACATATCTTTAGCTAACATGAGAATTCAACATCCACATCTACTTGTGAATGGCACTGACAAACAGTACACAATTATCACCCTTGATCTTTAAAATTTTAAATTTTAAAATTTGCTGCATTACAAATTGGCTATGTATAATTTCTTTTGAGATTCTTAGCCCCATAATTAGAATTCTGCCTACTTCCTTTTTTGTTACATATCTTCTATATATTACATAGAGGAAATCAAACAATAGAAGGAAATATTAAATAGAACTATAGATACCAAAACATTTTTATACATATAATTTAGTAATAGACTATATAAAATAAGTTGTACAGCCTTTGGAGAGCTGATTTGTAGCAACATTCATCTTGCACCCCTAAAATCCACTGTTCAGCTTAGCTATAAAAAAGCATGTACTTGACATGGTAATGGGTAATGATGTCAACTATTTGGTACATGTTCTTAATCCCAGGACGGGTAAGTCTTGATTTGACTGTTTCCTGGTGTGGAAGAACAGAGCAGATAAGTTCAGGTGGAACTCTTTGCTTGGGTATTATATAGCTACCTTCAAGTTAAAATGCTAGAATTACTTGATTGATCTTCTAGAGGTAAATATTGATTCTGCAGTAACCTGTCAAACAGATGTGAACCTTTAAGTCCTCTGTAAACACATTCAAAATAGGAGATGCTTTCCTTTATGTCCAATAGTAGGTGGTTTTGTGTTATTCTTTTTTAAAGTACTTATCCATATTCTCACTTCTTATCGCCCTATGTTTAACTCAGGAGGAAAGAAGACATTTCTCTATGGTTTATATTAAGTTCGTACCAGCCACAGAGCCAGAACTCACACCCTCAATTTATTTTTAAAAAGTGTTCTTAGCATTATTTCAAGTGTAGTGGATTCACTTATACAATCTTGGATATTATTCAAATGACCTAAAGAGAGTTCAGAAGCCTCCTGAATATATGGAAGATAAAAATATGAAAAAGGTTCTTCCAGTATTTTTCACATTTAAGATTGAATAAAACTTAACATTTTTCTACTCCTAAATGGATAAATATCATGCAAAAATCACTTTATAATATATTCTAAGAGAGTATTTATAAAGGGCTTAGGGCATGGGGTTTTTGTTTCAAAAAAGAATATAGGTGACTCCAGATGCATTCATTATACAGATGAAATCAAGAAAAAATTGCTCTAAAGGCTAGTAGCCTCCAGTTCCTCAATGGAGTCTGCTGCTAGACTCCAGAGAGGCCTTTTATCAGAAGTTAGCGCCATAGTAGGGTCTCTAGGCTCAGGAAATATCCTCTGATAGCTTTGTCCATTTGGAACTGCCTGCTGCCATTTGCAGATGTCACCAATCAAAATATCCTGAATATGCTGTACAATCAGGTTGATAAGCAACCATACTATCAGCCCCACAAGGGATGATCACATCAGCGTATTTATTAATTGACAGCAGCATTTCTCAAAGGCAGGTTGACAAAGATAGTGTCCTAAGTTAGGGTCTGATCTAAGTCTTTCCCAAGGTTCATATCTCAGAAAATCACATCTGAGGCAGTGTTGAAAAAGAGTTGAAGATGAAATGGGTCCCAGATCTCTTGATTATGGAATACCAAAATACCCTCAAACAAAGCCACAATCCCTGGGCAAACCACAGGAGTCTCCAGTAATCTGTGAGGCAGAGGTGTAGAAATGGGACACTGAAGGAGAGGGAAGATCACAGGGCGGTCTGTACAATCTGTGAGTCCTGAGGGCACTGAATGCTTGGAAGGCACAGATCTTGAAGAGTTCACAGAAACCAACTGAAGGGAAGGTCTTGAATGGATCACAAAATTACAAGTTGTAATCTCAAAGATTTTGCATCAGACTACAGTATCTTTCCCTACTCTTTAAGAGATAGAGGAATGGAACAGATTTTGTGCATACTTCTATTAATTATCAGGTTGGAAATACCCACTTTGGTCTTCACATAGTATCCCAACAAAGAAGCTCTAAATGACTTTCCTTAGAGTTGCTATACCCTAGTATTTCAGTGAGGCCATAAGAATATCACCATTATCATTAATTCAAATCATGAAGCATTTGTTAAGCACTTACTATGGATAATGCATTGTGCTTGGTACTGGAGAGATAAGGACAAGAATGAAACTATTTATATTGTTCTGAAGTAGTAACTTAATTGACTATCTGACAAGCTATGAATTAAGTCACTAGAACAAGAATATACCTTGAAGCTTAGAAACAAGTCAACTTAGGGAATGTTTATCTTTAGTCCAAAGTGCATTTCCTGATATCCTGCTCTCTCATCCTGTCTTGAATAACTCTAGTCAATATGTATAAAAAATGCTTCATGATAAGGTGTTGGCAACTAAAATGATACTTCCCCAAAAATATTTTCAACTTAAGAGAGAATTATCGATGTTCACAGATTCAATAATGTCTCTGATGAGTATCAAAAAGGAGAGGTAAAATGGGAAAATGTTTTAATCAATCAATAAATACTTATTAAATACCTACGATGTGCCAGACATAGATTTTGGATTCATCTAATCCAAATGAATGAATTTCTTATGATAGAATTACAGAAAGGAAAACACCTGAGTGGGAGAGAGGAATTTGAGTGAGCCTTCCCACTGTTCCTGAAATTATATCATAAGAATTTCTATCAACTTCACTATAAAGCCATTTCTATGGCTTTTTTATATTGACATGATTCTGGAAATTTGCTTTTCAATTGATTAGCATATACATGATCAGATTCATTTTGCCATTCTTCCAAATAAATCATCAGGAAATAATACTTAAATTAAAGGTTGTTCTAAATGCCCATTTGCTATCATTTGTCAAACAGACAAAAGAAACACTGGCATTTTTAGAAATGAGAGATTCAAGTACAATTCAGTGTTAGCCATGGCCAACTGCCATGTATTATGATTAAGAGAGACCAAAGCAGTTTTCTCAGCCTAACAGGCAAAGAGCTTAGCCTTAATGGTCCAGTGGTCCTCAAACTTTTTAAAATAGGCCAGTTCATTGTCCCTCAGACTGTGGGAGGGCCGGACTATAGTAAAAACAAAAGCTCAAACTCTGTCTCCGCCCCTCAGCCCATTTGCCATAACCCTGCAGGCCACATAAAGGTCCTCAGAGGGCTGCATCTGGCTGGGGGCTGTAGTTTGAGAACCCCTGCATGGCAGCCAGGTGCCTAAAGAAAAAGCCACAAACCATAGAGGATTGCCCAAACTAAAACAGGCCACCATCTTAGCTGGCAGTTAATTCCTGAATGATGCAGAGCAGAGTAGATCAGCTTCCTACTTTTTTTTCCAAAAGAACTGGGAAAATGCATTAATTCAATTGCTTGCTGAATTACTTTTTTATCGGTTTTACAAAGAGAGAGGGAAGGTAATGTTCAGATAAACTAGAAGGGTACAAGAAATCCAAAAAAGCATCTAATTAAAACACAAAATGTTGTCCAAAGATCCCCATTAAGAAGACTTTGGAATACAAATATTTTGCCATAGTGCTCAATGATTTGCACATAGCATACTCTCAAAAGTTTGTTGCATATTAAATTAATCTTTATGAAATCATATCCATATAGAATGTAGCCTTGATTTTGGAATCAATGAATCTGGATTGAAGCCCTATCTTTGAAATTTAATTTGTTAGGTTAAGTCACTTTAATCTCCCTGGGTCTCATTCCCCCTATCTGAAAAATTAGAATGTTGGACTAAATAGACTCTGAGGTCTCTTCTGGTTCTAAATTAGTTATCCTATGAATGCATTCATAGATATTTATATAGCATGCATTACTTTATATAGTCAGCCAAATTTAAGACTATAGGAAGGGGAGAGGATATCATCTGGATACCAACATCAAGAAAGAAAGAGTTATTATTTGGAATAGTCTAAATAGTGGAAAATGAGAAATTAGCCAAGGGAGCAATAGAAAATAGAAGCAGGGAAGTGGTGGTGGGGTGAAGATTGTTGTAAGACCTTATTAGCTCATAAAAGCTGAACTCCAGAAGGGAACTATGACAACTGGAGAATATGAGCTTCCTTTGAACTGAGTAGTTTGGCCATTATTTATTCTTCAGAGACTGACCATTAACAGGGTCAAAATATCAGGTTTATTGAAGAAGTATCATCCCTTATGGAAATTTTCACTGTAAACAAATTGTATGCTCCTTTTGGGAAGATTTTGCCCAATTTCCTATAGTAAAAAAAACAATCTATAGCTTCATTTTGTGCCCCCTCCCACCACCTTACACACAAAGTTGTTGAAGTTTATTATGGATGAATTGGGTCTCTCTGTTAAATTCTTTAGCTATTAATCCTCCTCCTGGATTCCTGGTCACACTGAGAATAAACATTTAAAAATGGAGGACTTTAATGGCTATACATTTTAATAGCTACTCATAGGTTCACTTAAATAGAGATAGAAGGGGCCTTAGAAGTCAAACAGTACATATAAGTTGAATGAAAACCAAGGCTAGACTGTCCAAATTCACATAGATAGCAAACATTAGAGCCAGCACTTAACCCCAAACTCAATGCTCTTTTTTCACCATATTGTGCTCATCTGGAGTCATTGGGCAAATATTTCCCAATTTTATCTAATACAGTTAGTAATTGCATTATTTTTACATTAACAAGAAGATTCCAAAACTGATTCATGAAAGAGATTTAGATTCACCACTTCCCCCATCTTTCTTCAGCAAAACAAAAACAAAAACAAAAACTAAAAAAACAGAAACACAAATCATGGTTCATCAACTCTGGGAAAAATTCTTTCAGTTTTTGCTGAAAAAAGAAGTACCATTCAGTGACTTAGTAGCCCCAGAAATGGCAGCTCTTTGGTTAGATTTGATAGTTTCAAAAGCGCATTTGTCCCTTTATCTCTTAAATCCAATTTATGGGCAAGTTAAGAAATCACCCTGGCAATGTCAGTGACCTTTGAAAACAAAGGACAAACACCAACAAAAACACCTTCAAACTTTCCTCACTTCTTGAGGGCTGGTGGGGAAAAGAGAAGCTGGCTAATCTTGTTGCTGTCTTGATTCTCTAGATATCATTATATCTGAGGAAAAATTCCCCTTTCCAAACTTAGGGATCATACACACCCCAATATGAAAACTAGGGATACAAATGTACCCTAACCTGAGTGAGGAGCAAAGAAATAGAGGGGGAAGTGAGGGAAACAATGCAGATAATCAAGATCAGAAAGAATGACGTGAGCCAAGTTATAGAGACTGAAGTTAGCAGTAAGAATACTAGAGCTAAAGTAAGAGGAAAAGGAGTCTGAGTTTGCATCTTGGTCTTGACAATTTCTGAATAATTTTGGGCAAATCACATGTTCTCTCTGAACCTTAGTTTCCTCATCTGAAAAATGAAGGGGTTTAGATTAGATGCCTTCTAAGGTCCCATGGAGATGTAAACCCATGATCCTAGAATATTAGTTGATCAAAATAAGTCACTCAGAAAAGCCTAAATTAGAAATATGCTAGTGAAGGGAAGGAAAGGAAGATTTCCTTTGAGAAAGGAATGCCTCTACTCAAGGCATTAGGATCTGACAAGACAATTAATGGTAATCTTTCACAATTAAAATATTAATGTTATCTTGGTTCATGTTATTTGCTAAGTATTCTGTCCTACAATGGACATTCACTAGTTTTAATATTAGCAACAGCTTCTATAGCCTCTCCAACAGAGACCCTAGGTACTCCTGTTTCTTTAAGAGGCAATCGAATCTTGAAAGACTCAATTAAGTCTTTCAATTAAACTGCCTAACTATACTGAGTAACTCATGGGACCAGTCCTTCCCTTTTCAAGCATTATTCTTTCAGGAGATCAGAATGGTTTCATCTTTCTAATTTCATCTTTCTAATAACTCCCCTTGACTCCATTTTTAGAGTGCAAGATTTAGTCTTCTAGAAATGATAGACATTTGTCAGTCAAGCCCAGAAATAACTATTACATAATTATGCATAAGTGAATAGTATTTGGCAAGTAATTTATGGGGATTTTACGATAAGACAGTCCGATTAAGTACTTCTCAAATCTGAATATTCTATGACAGCTATGTGATGTGTTGAGGGTCAAGAACATGTACAGTATTGCGCTAGGCTTGGGGAAAGCAGGGGAAGAAATAGAATATGAAAAGACAAAAGGTAAAGTCTCTGCCTTCATGGAATTTATACTTTTGTTGTGGAACCTGGATGACTACTCTAATACTCCATTTAATTTCTGATATCAGTGTGGCTAATCTTTCTATGATAAGATTACAATGTATCCTTATGACTGTGTGACTCTTGCCCATCTCTCCCTTCCCACTCCCCAAACCCTACCACAAATCTATTACTGGGGATCTACCTAATCAGTAGAGGTCTTCCCAAACATCTCTTGATAACATAAGGATTTGCAAAAGACTTTCAGACTATCAATTATTAAATAAACACATATTTTGTGTATGTACATATATGTATGTATATTTATTTATGTATATATATGTATGTGTATTATGTAAGCATATCTTTTCATATACACATATAAAATAGATATTTGTATATAAATATATTCATATATACACATACATATATATTCATATACACATATGTATATATACATGTATATGTATATATATAAATATATGTGTATATCCAAATATTTAAAAACATAAAGGGTTTAAATCTTAATTCTGCTACCGAATTGTGCTTCCCTTTCCCTTGTAAAAAATAACAAGAACAATACTTTTCAAAATCACATTTATCAAATGTTTTTGAGGATTACAAAATACTTTTTTCACAGTGACTTTGTGAGATTTAGAGTTTGCAAATATCAGCTTTACAGATGAACAACCAAGGTTCAAGTTATTTGTACACAGCTAGTAAGTGGCAAGTCAAACCCACTTGCTCCTCATTTTGTGTTTTTCATTCTATACTAGTCACAACATTTTCCTGGACATTAGTTTCCTCATTCTTAAACTAAGAGAGCAGGACTAGATTTCCAATAGTCTTTCAGCTCTATCATTCCCTTATTTTACGTATGCCAATAATAATGCTGCAACTTGAATGGTTAGGGGCTTCGAAATAATTAGAATTTGGGTTAGGGACTAACTTGGGAAGACTAATTGATACTTAGTACTAATTTGCATAATTAGGATTATTTGGAAAAGTTGCAAAACCATTTCTTTCTCCAGTTACTTTCCATTGCTTCTAAATAGGCTAGAATGTTCTGGGGAGGTTTGATAGAATTGTCTCTCAGCAGCCACCCTGAGCACGCTTAATTATTCCCTTAGAATTAGCACTTTCATACTTAGACTTGCATTAACTTCAAGGCGAGATTTCCCCCAGTGAAAATAACAGCACTGGGTGCATCCTTGGTAGTATTCTCTTGCAGTTACAGCAAGAAAAGGGGAAGAAAATCAAGATAATTAGCTCCTTTCTCCAAAATGATCAAAGGACTTTCCAGACAATATCTTATTTTTCACAACCTCCCTCTTGAGGACAGACACTTTCCTTCTTGAAGATGAGGAACCAGACATAAAGGTAAAAGGCAATTTGCTGCAGGCCAGTCTAAGAACATAACACTTAGAGGAGGTTGATGACATTGTCCGGGTACACACACAATATTAACTACTTCATAAATATTTTATGAAAAAGAATGAGGCAAAGGAGAGTTAGAATAAGAAAATCAGATCCCTGAATTCAATCATCGAATCATAAAATTTTAAACTGAAAGAGCACTTCAAAGGTCATCTGATTCAACCTCCTCATTTTATCTCTGGAGAAACTGAATTTCATAGAGGTCAATTGACTCATCTCAGATCACATATGTAGGTACTAACAGAGGTGAAATTCCAACCCAGATCCTCAGACTTCCAATTCAGTGTTCTTTCTACTGAAGTTCTTTTTCTCATACTCAAGTTCATTTTGGTTAGAAATCATTGGGTAACACCGTTATAATAATTAGCTCATCTGAAGCCTAGGGAGCAATATAATGACTTTTAATGTCTACTTGGTTCCTTTCTCTTCATCTTTAGGGAATCTATTATAGAGAAAAAGTTCAGAGTTCAGTTTCAATTGTTCTAAGCCCCGAAGTCAGGAAAATTCTTAACACCTAGGGAGAGGTCGGGCTCTCCAACTAACTTCATAGTTATATTTATCTTTAATTAACTCTAGTCTACCCATGGCTTCTTTGTGGTTGAGATAAAATTCAGTTCAACAGAAAGATTTGGGTATCACAACAGGGTAACAAAAGCAAATTTTATTAGGCTATCTGTGGATGGACAGGCATTGGGAGAGCAAGCTGGAAAAAGAATTGACTTTTTGGGGGATTTCCCTCAGCCTGAGCCCTCAACATTTTGCACCAAACACTTTTCAGAGTGACAAACCCCCTGACATTTCTGAAGCTGATGTAAGCCGCAAAGGCCTACTGCTAATACTAAGTACTATTGTTTGACTAATCATCGGAAATGTTGAATCTCTGTGGAGGTGCATGGGGATTTACCTTATAGTTATTCATGAAGGTTAATTGTGATTTGTGATCAAGCCCCATAGGTCTGGCTGCAAATTAAGTTTTGTTTTTTATCTGCCATTTCCCCCCTCAACAAACTGTGATCCATGGGGGAGAATGCAACCCTAGACTCAATTCTGCCCTCAACTTGCTGTATGACCTTGAATGCATCACTCACTGGCCCTTTCTGTGCTCTGCTAGATCCTGAAGCTATTTATTGATTTCTCTGCAATTAGCAACTCTGACCTCTTTGACATTGGATAGAACTTCTTTAATGATTAGACATATATCTAAAATATTACAGGGTAAAAAACAAGTAATTCTGTTTAAAAGACCTTTAAAAGGAAAAGTAGTTTTGTTTTCACTTTTCTCTGAGGTTACTCAAAACCAATTGACAACCAAACTAGTAGAGTACCCCCTTCAATAGAAGTATTTAAGTAGAAATTACATGGACTACATGGTAGGAGTTTAGGAGGGAGGGGATGTAAAAGGAGTTCCTCACTGAGACATTGGACTAGGTCCAATTGAACAAGATCTAACTCTCACATAGTGGGGAGATCACTCCCAGGTTAAAAAATTTCTCCCAACTTGAAAACAATATAATTTTAATTATTTATTAAGTATCTGAACAGTAGTAGCAATTCTTTTCAGAGCTTTCCCTTCCCTTCCTATATTCTTTCCTATCAAGGACTTAGCTCTATAAAAGAAAGAAAACACTATACACCATCTTTCTTTTCTCCATTTCATCATATTACATAAGTTTCTGTATTCTCCCAAACCCTCGGTGACACTAGAACTTCTCTTATATCAAAGAACTTTGTAATTATAACAAGTTGACAACCATTCCCCTAAGGTGTGAGAAAAAGCATAATATCTCCAGCTGTTCTACAGTTGGCTATTAGCTAAATGCTGTAATCCCAAGGGGCACTCTCATAGTGGCCAGCTTTTTTTGTATTTTTAGATATATAGACAGACATTGAGTAAAAACGGCCTGCCATTCCAAGGAGATTTATATAGTGATCTGGCTCCCTAGCAATCTGCCCATATTTGTTCTTCCGAAGTTGTTTAACCTGACTTTTATTCAACAATTGTTTGTTGTTTGGCAATTGGCTCCAAATGGTGTCAGTGTGCTAGATGTCAGTGACAAAAACTCAGCTAACCTTTTGCTATGTCTCATCTAGTAGTTGTTTTAAAACAACTGGATTTCAGAGCCAAGTTATTTAAATGCATTTTGGCTTCCAAGGCTCCCAGATTTAATGGTACTTTTGTTTGGTAGAATTGATCCAATGTGTAATCACTTTAAGAGGTGTCTTCCTGGGGCCCAAAGAAAGCCTCTCTGTAGGTAAATAAAAAATGCTTTCCATCCCTAAGCCCTCCAGTTTACCAAATAGAAATAACAAGTCATCTTGTTTGGGGTGTGGACCCCTCATTGACTTATAGGGTTGGATGGGGAAATGATCCAAAGCATAATCATTTCAAACCCTGCTCAAAACAAACAATTGAACAAAAGAAACAAGCAGACTGGTTTGCCACATGTTGTTTCATTTAAATGATTTTGATGGGGTTTGCTAGGTTTTTTTTTTTTTTTAGGACCATCAATTTTCCCTTCAAGATGGAAATACAGTTGTTTAGTTACAGGAGTAAGAGTCATCTCAATAGCTCTCTATAATGTGTGAATTTTGGACAAAATTCTGCTCAATATTTCTCACTGGGCAATTTTATCATCTCTGGCATCATGGAAAGATTTAGAGCAATGTTGGTTTGATGAACAAATATGAGTTAAATGCTTTGGGCTGCCCAAACATTAAGCACCATTTCAATACAAACCAACATTCTTTTAGCTATTGTAATTACTATTAATTACCATCATTATGTCTCTTCAGATGTTCTCTCTTGGAATACCAATGTATGTGTATTTCAGGCTAAAAAAAATAAAAAAGAAAACTTGATCAAGCACTGACAGTAAACATTCTAAAAGGGGATTTAACATCAAGTTGAAATGTCCATTTCCCCGCTTTTATTCCCCAAGCACCTAACAGCCACCTGGACTTATTGGCACAACTAAAATTTGTTTTTTTGGGGTTTTTTTTTAAGTAAAATTACTTGAGTATTGTGCTGTTCCTGGGGACCTGAAACTTATGATTCAACGACGTGATATGGCAAAAAAGAAAGCTCATCTTAATTAGCATTGTGGCCAATACTATGGAGGTGGGAGACCTACTGTTCTCTGCCCTAGTTAGATGGTTCTTGATGTATTGATCAGCCACAAGCAATCAGGAAGGGATTCAGGACAGCAGAGCATCTTAAAATGATATCATAAAGGTGGATTGGGAAAAAAACAGATTCAAGGATTATGTGATAGTTGTTTTCATGAATTTGAAGAGAGAAGGGATTCAGGACAGCAGAGGATCTTAAAATGATATCATAAAGGTGATATCATAAAATGATATCATAAAGGTGATATCATAAAGGTCTCTCTCTCTCTGTCTCTCTCTCTCTCTCTCTCTCTCTCTCTCTCTCTCTCTCTCTCTCTCTCTCTCTCTCTCTCTCTCTCTCTCCTTGAATTTGACCTATCAAGAGCCAGGAATAGTCTCCTGGTTTGCAGGCAAAGAAGGTCAGATACTTTTCACACTGACAATCATGGGAGAAAAGTGTTAAGGAAATAGCAACTGCTGCTTTGCATTCTAAGGTGCACCCATGCATATCAATCAACTAATCAAACTGGTACAGTGGGACAAAGCAGTAATACTACAGGTGCTCAAGAAGCATATACCTCAGCTCTCCAATAAATTGTGAAGCAGAGGAAGCATGAATAGACTTTACTGTAATGTAACCTTCCAGTTTATGACAATATAAAGTAAAGAAGTTGGATAGGGGCATATGTGTCATGAAAGAACTTTTACTTATTTTTTTTAAACCAAATCAGCAGAAGTCCTCTACGGGTACCTGGCACCTTTTGGGCTTCTGGATTTCATGTTCCTTGGGGGTGGATTGTACTCCCCACTTCAATTCAATAGATATTCATTAAGAATCTGCCCTTTGAAAGTCACTAAGAGAAATAAAAAATAAATAAGCCACTGTCTCTATCCTTAGGAAGTGTATATTTGAGGCAGGGAGGTAAGACCTATATACAAGTAACTGTAAAACAAGATAATGTGATAAATGTCAAGGTGCTATGGAAATTCAGAGGAGCGGCCTTGGTAGATATTTTAGTGAAAGATAGAGAAGATATTAAACTTGGTTGCTTAATTAGTGGGTTATGTTTAACTGTAGGAGGGTGTGAATACATTCAGGGAAAAAGACTATGATGTGAAAAAAATCAATTTAAAATTAGAAAAATGAAAATAAAGTTTGGGCTAGATAATATGTGTTTCTTTCTAGCTTTAACCCAAAAAAAATGAAATAAAAAGCAATTCAAAAGAGGGAATAATCTCTGCCAGTCAGGAGAATCATGAAAGAGTACATGAAAGAGGTGGCATTTGAGTTGAGATCTGAGTAATAAATGACCATGAGAATGGTGTTGTAGATAGCAGGAACTGAGACCAACAACAACAAAAAAAAAGAGGCACAGGATAAGAAAGGAATAGAATGTGTCAGAAATTGGTGGTTTTGCCATTAGCAATATTCATTATACTTAGTCTTAATTAAGGCAAAGTTAATTAACAAATATTGGATTGGCCCCATTCTGAATCAATGGTAATCACTTTATCCTGAAAATAAGAAACCAGATGATGACAGGCCCCCCCCCCACACATACACGCATACAACCCTGCAAATCATATAAAAAGTTAGGATTTTTTAATATTGTAAATTATTTAAGTCTGGTCTTTGTTTTTTTATGGATTTCATAGAATGGCTGGAAATATTATTATAATTATGATCAGATTCATTCTGATTTTGGCAATTGATGGCATTTTTTGGTTGTTTTTTGTTTTGCTGTGTTTTTTGCTCTCTCACAATTCATTTTTGGTTCTCTTTATGCATCAAGTTCCCCTTCCTCAGGTTTTTATTCTGTAAAATGAGGAAAATACCAAATGTAATTTTCCTCAAATAGTAGGGTGAGCTTAGCTCTAAGTATGACAGAACATAAACTCAATTGTGGTATCTGATGCTATATTCAGAAGTTTATTTCTTTATAAATATAATATAGGTTGATCAGCTCCTCTTTTCATCTCTGATCATTTGGATCATATAACTATTTGTCTTTCCTAAAACTTTATAGATAAATCCTTTTCCAAGATCTAATATAGTTCTTTATTTATTGTGTTCAGAAATTAAGAAATTTATAATTCAGAGATGAATTTTTGCAGGTGAATTGTTTGTATTTCACTTCTAAATTATTTCTGAAAATTTTCATTTACATGGAGTTAATTTAAAGGGGCAAATAATATCAGAGTAAATCTTAAATTAATTTAGAGAAATTTTGCTTTAGTTTCAGGAAGAAGATAAATTAGGACAAAACTTCTGAGTTCACTTTTCTAGGCACTAATCTTAACCAGCTAACTTAATAGCTCTTGTCTTTAGTTTCCCTATTTGCTAAAAAAAAATGAGCTTACTAAGACCTTGAGACAGAGAAACAGAGCAGAGAGAGGGAAAGAGGGGGGAGGGAGAGAAAGAAAGAGGGAATAGGAGGGAGAGGAAGGAAGAGAGAGGGAGAGGGAGGGAAGAGAGGGGGAGAGGGAGAGAGAGCAAGAGAAAGGTGGAGAGAGAGAAAGAGGGAGAAGGAGAGAGAAGAAGGAAGAGAGAGGGAGAGAAGGGGGGAGGGAGAGAGAAGGAAAGAGAGGGGGGAGGAAGGGAGGGAGAGAGAAGAAGAGAGAGGGAAAGCATGATCGATGATACACAAAGAAGGAAAAAAATTAAAGTGAGATACTGAAATAGAATTTCAAGCTTGAGGTCCTTTCAGGGTTTCTGCCATAAAGTCAGCATCCTCCATGCATATTTTTCTCTGATTAAAAAGAAACATAATAGTAAGTCATATTCCTGTATAGTCTTTCTCTTATATAATCCTGGACACATCACTTGGCTTCTTAGAGTGCTAACTAATTCTGTTACACTATAGTTTGAAAAAGGTGGTGGCCTATACAGATAGTAGTATATGTTAATATTTTATATATATACACATATATAACATTTATTTATTATAATATTATATATAAATATAAAACATATGTCATATATAAAGCATTAACATGCTACTATCTATGTAGTATGTTTTATATGTGTGTATACATATGTATTACATATGTAATATAAGCATATATTAAACCCTTACTATATGTCAAATACTTTGCTAAATACTGAAGATAAAAAGAAAGGCAATAATACAGTCCTTGACATTCGAAGATCTCAAATTCTAATGGCAACTTTCCTCATCCAGGTGTTCCATATGTCAGTGAACTTAAGTTTAATTCCTATCCTCTTTGTCTTATGTTTCTACAATGCAAGGACCATAGGATACCATCATGGGAAATTGGTGCATATGACCCCCAAAAAGTTCTCTTCCAGGAAATGTTTCCCAACTCATCCTTCTCAGTTCCACAGATATATTCCTAAATAAGGGATTATACTTGAAGTTTTCCTAAATACAGTTTCAAGAGGTTGAATTCATCCTTCTTGTAGTCTGAAAGCTATTTCAATCCATAAATGTGTCAAGAAGTGACATCCTTTCTTTTTTTGGTTCTAAAGATTCAAAGCACTAAGCTGCTTCATGCTTAATTTTTAATGTCTTTAAAGGAATTGGTAGAATCAGACAAGTTCCCTTTGGTAAGGGAAATGGCAGTCTCTTCTCATCTTCCTACTTTTCTGCTTCCCATTCCTTCTATTTTGGTATTTCCATCAATGGTCCATGTCCTGGTTGTTTTAAACACTTCTTCATGATATATTAATTTGGCATGCCACTGCCCTTCCCCTTTTCTCCCAGAATCTGTTCTTCCCTTTGGAACAGTGAACATTCAATAGTACAAAACCTGTTGTCACTTTCCAATAAAAACTGGGAGCCAAAAGCCTCTCTCCACTGAAAGCTTTTGTCTCCAAAAGTCAGTGTACAATATATTCACATGGCACCTCATCCCGGTATTTATTTTGTCTTTCTCAACCCAGAGTAAGCTTAATCCTAATTGACGTTTGTACCTCTGAAAACAGAATTCAGTATTGTGAAGTAGCCAAAATATACCCATGTTCCTATTCAAGAGAATGACTAAGAGCCTGCAAATAGAACATTTTTGGCCTTGAACAATGTCTGAGCGCTCAGAACCAACAAGAGCTTGGTATGTGGTTGCAGGTGGCTTTTAGACATTGACGTCCAAAAATATAGACACAGAGAACAGCAAGTCTCCCTCCGAACTCCTGAGAATTTCTATTCTTATTTGATTCCTTGCAGGACCCTTGGCCGAAGACTTTGCATCCTAAAAGTCCAGCCCCCACCACCACATCACCGTGACCATGGCAGAAGATGCGGATATGCGCAATGAGCTGGAAGAGATGCAGCGACGGGCTGACCAGCTGGCAGATGAGGTGACCATGAGGGGAGGATCCGGGAGATGGGAGGCTATGGGAATTTTCAGGGACTCTCAATTGGAGAGTAAAGGTTAATTTGGTTTTACATATTATAAGTCATAAGACTTCTGAGGACTTGATTGAATTGCCTATAAAACATGGCCAGTAATAGGGGATGGTTCAGCCCAAACATATATTATATAATATGCTGCAAAAATTAAAGGTACTTAAGAAAGAGCATAACTGTTGATAAATTTCAAGCCACTCTAATTCAATAAAGACTTAATAATAGTGGTCTCTTCCCTCTTAATACTATCCACATGCAGAGATGGCTTTTCTTCTATGCCATTTATTTAGAATATGTTCATTATGAGATTTTGGCTATAAGGATTTGTAGTAGGATTTCTAGGAGTCTCATAAAACCCTAGATAGCATTCATCCTCAATCATGAAAGATGATGTTTAATTGTCCAGAATCCAATATCCCCTCGACAAGGATGCCAAATTACTTCTCTGTGTATGGGTGGGACTTTTCATCCATCATATATAGTAATTATCTTTTTTCAGATGATTTTTGCCTTTGATATCAGGATTGCTTTCATTTAGATCTTATGGAGACAAGCTATAATTTAATTGCCCTAGAGAACCTTATAATTTAGTAAGCCTGATAGCAAAGAGAGATTGAAAAAAAAAGAGACACTGTTTCAGTAGAAAGTGTCACAATTTTAAAGGTTGTTGTTTTTTTCATTAGGGAGGAAGAAAGGGGAGGGGAAGTTTGCAGCCTTTTTCTATATGAGAAATTCACTTCAACTTCAAAATTTTCTTGGACCCTCCCTCCTTAAAATAGTTAAATTCTAAGTATTTATTGATTGAAAATAAATATAATATTAGGCTATTATGAATTCAGTAATATTCTTCAATGATGTTGTATTTTGCTAAATTACATTTATATGTATTTGAAAATATTAATATTTTGTATTTAAATTGTATTTGATTATTGAGTATTAATTTGAGCACTGAGTATATACATTTGAAAAATGATTTTATATATATAAATATTATGTACATACATACATGTGTATGTGTATAGGACATTTATTGTTCTTCCAGAAGGTTGCCTTGGTTGAATCCCAATCCCCCTAATACTTTTCCAAATTCCTTGTACCAACTTCAGCTGGGATCTACAGCCTACAGATAAGTAGCCACTACCAAGTAGAAGATACCAAGGAAGAGTTGGCTTAGAATATCTAAACCAATGAAGACATATAAGATTGTTTCCTTTAAAAAAAAAAAAGTCCTCTAGCCACAACCAGCACCAAAGAATGTATAATATGGGAGGAAAGCATAATATTGGGAAACCTCAGATCTTGTCAGTTTCTACCTAATATAGTAGCCTGGTTGGTGGATGGAAAAAGATCATAAGTGAGAGTAGGTATCTGTTTTCATTTCTGCAATTTTCTGTGTCCTACTTAATTTTATATGGAAAATGATAGTACAAGTAAATTTCTTATATATAAAAGTATATATATATATATATATATATATATATATATATATATATATATATATATATATATATATATATATATATATATATATATATATATACATATATATGTGTGTGTGTGTGTGTGTTTACATATTATATATCTATGTACATATACATCATGTTTATATAATGCATATATTTGTGTTCATATTTGAGGGATCCATTTTCCAAATTCTTTTTTTGTTTTGTTTTATTTGAGGTTCTTTATTATTGTTTGTTTTTGAGGCAGTGGAGATTAAGCCATTTCATAAGTTCCTTGCCACATTCCACTGGCTTCAAGGTCATCTTGGTTGTAAAAAAAAAAAAAAGACATGGAAAAAGATGGGGTTGGATGGCAATCCATGCATAAGTATCTTCATGGACACTGAGATAGGTCTCTCTAAATGATGTAAGAACCAAGGAAAGATGGGAAAATGATGATATTTTATTTTGGGGTAAAGTTGTGTTTCTTTTTAAAATTTCTATGATTTGTATAAATTCTGATATCACCCGAGGCTGAATTATTGTGATTTTTGACTAAAATGTGTATATTTCTCTTTTCAGTCTCTGGAAAGTACTCGCCGTATGCTACAGCTTGTTGAAGAGGTAAGGAGTGATTATCTTTTAAAATGGAGAGCCATATTTTCCTATTACCTTTATTTACTATATTCCCTGACCTTATATCTTTTAACCACACAGGAAAACATAGCTACCTTATAGGCTACACAAATTGAAAGAGATACTGTATTTATATCAATTTTCCACATCAATATGCAAGCCTCTATGTCAAATAAATTTCTGTCAGAAGTAACATCTTCTAAGATAGAAGGTCACTTTGGCAAACTGAAGTTTTCATAATAATTCATAAAGGCAGAATGCCATTGTTTAAACTGAAATGAATCTAAGAGCCAGAAGCTTACAAAAACCCTTATGATTTTTTATATTAATGTTCAGTCACATATCTCTGTATTTGGATTTGCTACTACGGTTGTAGTCCTTCAGGCATATTGCTGTATTTTATCATTTATCCAAATTATAATAACACCAACATCCCTTCACTCTATTGAACTTTCTGACTTTCAGAATTCTTAGCACCTAGTTTAAAATACTTCATCTTAGGCCTCTATCAATAGATGGCAAAGTGAGTCAGCAATATAGAGCTTTGCAGAAGGCTTTGCTTTTCATTTCTGAGCCAATGCTCAATTTGAAATAGCACAGGAAGGGAAAGAAGGATGGCAACCATAAGGTTTGTATGAAGCCAGCAAGGTGGGGGAGGTGCTTGAGGAGCAGTTTATTTTTAAAATGGCAATTTAAGACTACAGTTTAGGATAAAAGCAATAAATGAATCCCTACAAGCCCAACACTGCAGAAGTCACAAGGAAGAGATAGAACAAAAAGAGGAAAACAGGAAATAAGCATTTTGTGCTCTCCATTAAAATATGCATACATATTTAACTTAAAGCTGGGGTTCTTAACCTTGGTCTTTTTTTGGCAGCCTGCTAAAGATAATGGTTCCTTTTCAAAACAATGTTTTTAAATTCATAAAATAATTTACATAGATTTCAAAGGAAATCAAATATTGAAAGCATTTATCAAAATACTTTTTGAAATAATATGATAGAAACTAGGATAGGGAATCTAGTTTGGCAATGTTTTAGAACCATAACCAAGAGACACCTATTTTAAATATGTCAACAAGAGGAAAGCACTTAGATGTATGATTCTGACTCAATCCCCTCAAACAGATTCTTATAAAACCATCCATGATTGGACTTAATATCAGTAACAATGTCATATTTAAAAAAAAAAAAAACTTTTTACAAAATTGATCTGTAAACTTAGTGCCCAGAAGTAAAGTGATTTCATTATTTTATGTTTACTTGATAGACTTCCCTGATCGTAGGTCAAATATTTCAAACTCATCTTTTATTGTCCCTTGAATTAAATTTTCATAACGTCTAAATGCAGTCATTGCCTAACTCACCAGTGGGCAGTTGGTTTATGCAGTTTTTCAGGACTAGAAAAAAAGAATGAAGAAAAGGACAGAAAGTACATTATGAAAATAATTCTGCACTGTTGCCTTTGTTTGCCTTTGAGCTGTTAACACTTTCTCATTCATGTCTTCACAAACTGATAGAAGTACCACCTAATCTGGAATAAATAACTATATAAACTGATTTTGTCTGGAAAAATTCCATAAGCTAAATTGAAATGAAATTCCTTAATTAAACATTTATTTTTCTTGGTGTGCTTTTTGATCAAGCATAAAGACATATTTCGATTTGGAAGGTGCCCTGTTTGATATAATGAACAAGAAGTTAATAATCTTTTGTACGTTTTTGAAATTATGGACATGACTTTCTTAACAGTAGAACTATTTGTACTTGTTTCCTGAATAGTTAGTTTGTGGTTTTGGTTAAATACCTTTTATTTCCATAGCAATCCCTATGAAAACATTGCTCTACTTTTCATTTAGAAAATGAGCATTAAAAATTAGCTATAAGATTCAGTGTTGTTTTTACCAGCTCTGCAGTCAGAAGACCTGGCTTCAAATCCTTCTTCTAATACTTCTTACATATAATATCTTGGACAAGTCCCCCGACCTCCATGAACCTCAGAAGAAAACCTCAGTTTTCTTATCCATAAAATAAAGGGTTTAGAATAAATGGTCTCTGGGTTTCCATCTATCTCTAATCTATGAAGACATGATGTTTATCAATTTAATATAATTCAACCAATATGTATTAAATGTCTGTTTCATCCAAAGCTTTGTGATAGACCCAGGGAGACATGAAGACAAAAATCAGTCTTTGGCTTTAAGAAGTTATTAATTCTATTGATCACATTAGATATTACATGCATTGAAAATTAGGAACCTTCTAAGTATTGAAGCATTATTATTTTGCTCATGAAGCCAAAGGATCAATGCAGTTTTATGTAATTTAAATTGAAATGGTTTCTCATTTAGATGTAGTTTCAAAGACAGGAAACCTTACTAAACTTTTGAAAATCTCTGACTGTGAAGAATAGTACTTTCACTAGCAGTAAAACTATATGAATTTTGCAAGTAATGTGCAGTTACCAATCTATTCTAGAAAATAATGGTCTATTTCAATTTCAGTGTTTCAAGAACTACGTAAAAATCCTGTGTGACTAAAATCAAGATGAGCCAGACACATTGAATGTGTAATGGGGGACAGAAAGTTAAAAATTAGATACTACTTCCTCCCAACTCTATAATCAAAACAGATCATGTATGGGAAGGGATTTTTAGGAGACCAGAAATTGGGCACTGCTGATGATCAAAAACAGATGTACAGTTTTGACCTGCTTGAAAGCCAGATCACAAGCAATGCTACATGGAATTCCATAGGAGCTATTTTAACTGAACCCCACTATAGAGATCAACCTGACTATAGAGAGCAGTGATAGAGGGCTTTGTGGAATTTTGTTGTGCTCCCAGTTATTTTACCAGTGTCTGAATGTAAAAGGGTATCCACCAATCTGAAATTATGTCTATTTGACATCAAATATAAAGAATAGAAATATATAGTGAAAGTCATTCTTTTCAAATCCAAGATATTTTGCATTTGGAGGCAAAGAAGTCAGGTGATCTCTAAACATTATTTAGTTTTTTTGATTGAAATGTAGTCACACAGAAGAAACTTTTTAAAAGAAAGGATTATTCTAAACTAAAGTTGGTAGTATACAATTTTTTCTCTACCTGGACACTATGTGGGACTTTAATTGTACTTGAAAAGAATATGTATTTCTCATTTAGCAAGAGCTTTTTCTCTTCTTCATTACCAAACAAAAATTACAGTGAATTTTTTATACAATTCATATGGTATCTATTTATCTGGTACATTCCTTTAGTTCCTTAATGTTTTGCCACATTTTCTCCATTTTTCTTTTGTCCCACTCTATTTCCATGTGTAGGGCTAATTGTTCCCTTATTAATTTCTCTTTTCTCTCTCTTTTTCAATGTACCTTGAATTGTTGGAATGTAGAGTAAAGATGCTGGTATCAGGACTTTGGTTATGTTGGATGAACAAGGAGGTAAGTTAATTTTTCTTCAGTAAATGTGATTTGTTCCTTCAGTGAAATATATTTATTATTTCTACATAAAGATATAGTCAGTTTAATTATTAAGATTTAAACTTATATATTTGAGTGCCTTGCAGTACTCTAGATCCTTCATTGTCTTGCCTTCTTCATTCTGTTGCATAGCCTGGTTAAAACAAACATATGTTGTGATCTTAATATTTGATTGACTATTATATCAGTGAGAAATATTCAGTGAAGCTGTAGCATCTTAAACATATTAGCTAAAATCATAACTAATATTTTAATACAACATGAAATTCTTTTTATCTCACCCTTTGCTATTAAGTATCTCACATAAACTTTGTAGCATAGTATATCATGTATATGTATTTAATATAAAATGCTGTTCATATTTTTCTATCATACCAACTCAGTTCATGGAAAATTTGATTAAAAACTAATGGTGGCTGCATCTCAATGAATAGGAAACTGTTTATGGAAGCCATCTATTTAACCCTTTACATTCCTTAATAGGATACAGTCAAAAATGGAAGTAGTTACAACATTTTACAAGAGTCTTGTAAAACATTCTGCCAAATTTTTAATCACAATAATAACTATTGAAATCATTTGACTTTAATGATGTCAAGTCACGAAATAACCATTGTTGCTCTTTGAATATGGTGGTATGATTATTACAAAATGAGAAGGAGGACACTGAATTTCTATCTTTTTCCCACTATTTTTTGGACTCAATTCACCTATTCATGCAGTAATGTTCTAAAGAGCTACAGTCACAAGGCTTTAGATATTAGAGAAAACATCACCAATGAAGCAGAACTATAGGCTTCCTTTTCTCCTAGTTTCACATGAAAGATATCTCTTAACTAAAGATGTATCTTACTATTATTTTAAATTTAAGCATGAGGAAATTATTTAGGTTTCTGTAAGATTTCCAAAAACTGTGTCAAGATATCTTTATCAGATTTTACTTAGTTTTACAATGTAGTCTGCTGAGTTTTCTTAATATTATATGAAATACCTCCCAAAGGCTACTTTTCACCTCAAATACTCCTGGGAATAGTTTTCCAGGATGTAAAAGGACATAAATCTATGGGGGGGGAAATCAAGATATATGTAATAAAAATGGAACTGAGCATAATGTTCAATAAGAATGTAAGTGGGATTTTAATCATATTATTCCCATGAAGATCTAAAAAGATGAAACTAAAATTCCAACCAAATATAAAGAAACACATAGTCTATGGATGATTTCTTAGAGCATATTATACTCTATAACATATTTCCATTCTTCAAGTATCACTAACCTTATCAAAGTTAGTACTTCTACCAAGGCTGTTTGCTATCCATTTATTTTAGCTATTTTTTTTTTAGTTTTTGGAACTAAACTAGTGACAAACCTCTTCTCATTTACCTAGATTAGTATTGGGGAAAAGAGGCATGAAGTCCATTACTTTACTCATAGCACAGTGACTTGTATTTGGCATATACATGCATTAATAAATGCATGTTAAATTTTCACTGAATTGTCATATGCTCAAAATCTTTCCAGAAAAGCAGAACCTACAAAAGACGTTCTCTGTTCTTGCTTTCAAAGAATGCAGGATCACTTTCACACCATCGCAACAGAGTAAAATATATATTTAGGGATATATAAACATGGACATATATATATACATATAAATATATATAACACAATTCAATAAGCACTTTCAAGATTTCTTCTTACCATTCCTAATTCTTACCATTAACCTCAGAAATTTCCGTCTTGGTATGCAACAATAAGTATAAGATTCCAACACTAGATCTCTCATTTGAAATTATATGTAATTAGTAGATTGCTGCAGACAAATAGCTTCCAAGAAATCATACTGGCCAGGCCATAAGTGAGTCAATTCATTTCTTTTGTAATGATGGGTTAGGCTTACTTTTAAAATGATAAATCAGTAAAAGTAACAATTGTATGGGATGATTTTGTAATTACTGTGACATGTTAGATGTATTTTAATTATGCTTTTGCCATATTCAGAGCTTCTAGTTTAGACATGTAACTTTTTCAAAATGTTTCTATAACTTTTTTTTTTTTATTTAACAATTGCAGCATCTAAGCCGGTGAAATATATTTGAATATATGGCATTATTAATTATTTCTATATAGAGGCAGGAGCAGACTGGTTTCAGAAAGCACTGCAATCATCATTCTGGATCAGACCGATCAAAGTGGTCCAGCTTCAGGGCACCACAAGCCTGAGACCTTGCCATGGAATATCGATTTCTCCAACTAATGGGTTTTTAGGAGCATGAAATAGATTTTGGGAAACTGCTAATAATGCAATGATTATTTAATCTCTCCAGCTCCAGAGTTCTTTTAGCTTTTTTTGCTGTTTCATTATTTATTTGCTTTGATCTCACAGATAATAGTTGCCAGAAACAATCCTTCCAATTAATGCCAAGCTAAGCAATGAATAAAAAGTTTTGGCATTATCAAGCTGAAGATTTTGTGATCATTGTCAAGTGAAGTGGCAGAGCAGGGTTGTAGCTTAGTGACTTAAAAGCGCTTTGGTAATAACATGAAGGCAGGAGGGAGGAAAGTGATTTTCTTTTAGCTAAAACCCGTTCAACATAATTAGAGCTTTTTTACTGGCCTTTTTGTATAACCGACTTCATCAAATGAGAAATGCAATAGTTCAAGTTTTAGTTCTAGGCTCTTTAGCAAAAAGTTTTCCCCATTCTAGTCTTCCCCCAACAAAAACTTTCACTATGCATCTTAGAAGTTCTCAAATATTTCAGGACATTCAGAAGCCCAGAGCCCTCTTAATTTTATCAAATCCCCCAAAAGAGTAAAGGAATTAGAAAAAGTCGGATATTGATATATCATTTCATGACCCTTAGCTAAAGGGAATACACAGTAAAAATAGCACATGATCTTTTTAGCCATTAAAAATGCACTGCACAGTCACAGATGACTATTATTAGGATTCCTTTCATACTTCATGAAACATTACTGTTGTTTATTAAAAGGAACATATAAAAGCCCACTTTTCATATTCTGACCTAATTAAAACCAATAATTTCTGCTTAGTTTCCCTCTTTGGGCAGATACAGATGTTTTCATATCAGAAACCCAGTATGAGCAGGCATAAAAACATTAAATCTGAGCAAGCTGAAGAAGAATTTTGAATTTTCTTTTGAAAAATAAAGAAAATGAAGGGATGCTGCAAGATTTGTTTGATTATATAAGACACTGATTGCCTAAGGCTGTTGTGAAGGAAAATATGCTGTAACTACCAGAATCACTATATTAAATCACTGTAGTCTTTTGAATATAGTGGCAACTGTGTTCTTGATACTATGTGGCAAATGCTGTGCATGCTATTTGCAGCTGGATATTCCATTGGTTTTACAATCAATTCAGAAAGTATTCACTGTAGGTAGATCCATAATTAGAGTCAAATAGGCTTGAGGAATCTTGAATAATCAATCAACAAACATCTATTAAGCACTTAACTATGTGCCAATTACTATGCTATACACTGGGGATACAAATACTCAGAATGAAACCCTCCTTACTCTTAAAAAGCTTATATTAGAAAAAGAACTCTCATTCTTGCATTCTTTTTTTTAAAGGATGAATATTATTTCTCAGGGAAACAAACCATTAAAAAAACTTTTTCTTCTATAAGCTGGAATATTCCTTTGGAAAACCAAGAAATGGTGAAAGGTTTAGTTCAAAGATATGACATCCCTAAGAAGGAACTACTCATCATCTGAGAAACTAAAGTTAACACTAGTCTTTGAGTAATGAGAGAGATTTCTTCCAGAGGTTGGCTTTTTAATGGAATATTCTGGTTTATACAAAAGAAAGACCATTCAGGAATTTCCTTGAGTATTGAAATATTTTTACATATATCAACATTTTATGGAAATTATGTGGGAAAAAACCCCACTGTGAAATAGATACTACAGATATCATTAACCCTATTAGACATGAAAAAGCAAGGCTCCAAGAGATTAAATGACCTGTTCATAGTCATACAATTAGTATCAGAAGCAAGTTTTGGACAAAGAGCTTTCTGCATTTCCTACTAGACTTCTGTTAATCTTAGCTGTACGCAATAATCAATCAACAAATATTTATTAGACCCAACACTGTTGTTAAGTTCTGGTGATCCAAATGTAAAGAATGAAACAGTTTTAGTCCTGAACAGTTTATACTCTAAGGAGAACATATAGACATATAGAGCATATCTCCAAAAATGAATACGAAATAATCTTAGAAGTAAGAAAGCACTAGCAACTGGGGGTAAATAGGGGAATCAGTAAAGGCTTCATGAAGAAAGTAAAACTTAAAATAGAGCCTAGAACAATAATGTATTTCAATGACAAATAAAAATTGTCGTGGATTATTCATGCTCTGTCTGTTTTTTTAATAGTCTAAATAATAGAGCTGACATAATGAAATTTACAATTCAATACAAAGATATATTTGATAGATACTCAATTTTATACAGAAATTTTCCAAAACAATTTTAATAAAATAGCCTTAATCAGTTAAAAATATATTTTATACTCCTAAAAGGTTTTTTTTTTTATGAAAATAGGGTTATTTTTTAAAAACAGAATAAAATAAATTTAATGGTAATGACTCCATTTTAACTTACTAGTTATTGTTACTAGTTATTACTAGTTGTTTGAATTTTGCTCTTCAATTGGCAATGGCTACTCATATTTTCACTTAAAGGTTTTTTTGCTTCCTCTCTCATTTAAACCATTCATCTTAAACATTTAAAGGTACTGCTGGGTAGGAAGTCACTATTGAAGGCTACCATGAAGAGAACATTTTTTCATAATTGAAGTATTTATTTATAATATGAATAACCTATATCTGATTTATCTAGTTCCTAAATTAAGATAGAGAATTTTCTTAAAGTGGGTTACAGCTGTTCTACACAAAAATGTCATTAAGATTTGATTCAACTTGAGAAGTATGAACTGACCAGATACTAGACACATAGGACTGTAGACCAAAATGGAACTGATGGTCTCTGGTCTCAAATAGCTTACTTCTGTTATAGAATTAACATTACACTATTGGGTATTTCTATCAGCACTCTTCCTGGCATACTACTAGAAAACCCAGAAAATATGCTTTCACTGTTCAAATGAATAAAAAAAATTGATAAAGAGGCCTGAGAAGTAGAATTCTATTATTCATTTTAGAATGTATCTTTCACTTATACATTAATATACTTAAGTTATACAAAACCAGGAGCTGTAGAATTTACTTTTCCAGTCACCACTTTAGTTCCAGAGGTCATTCCAATTTAATTATTAAGTTAGCAGCTGCCATCTTATAATTCACTTGAAATGTTTTTAAATTATTATTTATGGCCTTGGGCTTTCAATGTGTTTGTTTATTCATTTTATTCTAATTATGCCTATTACTCAAAGTCCTATGCATGCATGCATCAAAATGTAAATGAAAGGAAGTGATGGAACATAATTAGGTTTTGCAATTAGACAATTAGAATACATTGCTATTCTCTTTTAATCACCTTAAAAATGATCTTAAAATCCTTCCTATGTACCTGCTATTTCCTCATTTTGGTAGTGCAGTTTTAATTAGTGTTACCTTCCTGATTTTTTTTAATCTTAAAAAATGAGAATTGGAGTGGTTCTTATAGCAGTCTATCCCTAACATGGAGTCAGTATGTCAGCTTTGCCTGCAGTAAAGAAAGTATGTAATGATTCACAGCTCTTCCCAAAAAGAGCAATATTTTCATTCATTCTCACCACATTCCCTGGGGTAGGTATCCAGTGTTGCCTCCATTTTAAAGATGGGGAAACAAAAAAACTGAGGAGTTAAATGGCCTCCAAAGATCTCCCATCAAGTAAGTAATGAAACTAAATTGAAATCCAAATGCTTTGCCACCTAAAATTTCACTAATACTGTTTTCTGTACTAATTGTATAAATTAAACTAAGTATACTGACCCAAAGATTGTGTCACAGAGACATGTATTCAACAATTAGGTCAGCAAGGTCAGTGGATATATAGACACCAAAAGAGGGACAGTTAGGAGTCAGTTATCATCATAATCTTAATCCCAAAAGCAAGTCAGTTCTATTTTTTGTCATTGCCTGGTTGAAGGCGATCATCATCATAACGATTTTTTTTAAGTATTCCAAGTTTAAAGAACAATTTTCCTCTACTAACTATTCAATGGAAATGCATGAAGAATAATGTCTTATTTCGCTTTCTCTTGAATGTCACTAGTATCTGAGTAAGTGAATGTACTGCCCTGTTTTTTTAGGCATCCTGAATTAAACAGGCCTATCTAATGCCATCTCATCATGTTTGAATTAAGAGCTATTGTAAACATCATTTTTGGCTTTTTCCTTCACTCCACATTAGCACAGGGCATCTTCAGCACTCAACCTGCATACTTCCTGCCAGAAATGCATCCATTCACACAATGCATTGTCAATTTCTTTCTCTCTCTTACTCTCTCTTTCTGTCTCAAATTCCGTTCTACATAGTCATTTCTCATGCTCTGTTGGAGATCAAAAAAAAAATTCATTCCACCCTGTCATCCCTTTGTCCTGACCAGAACAACTCGATCGTGTTGAAGAAGGCATGAACCATATCAACCAAGACATGAAGGAGGCCGAGAAAAATTTAAAAGATTTAGGGAAATGCTGTGGCCTTTTCATATGTCCTTGTAACAAGTAGGTACTGGGTACCGGCTCTGCTCTGTGGTGTCCAGTTTTCTTTTTCTTTTTTCTGTCAAAGTGAATGTCTGAAGTTTTGTCTTTTTTTTCTTTGTCCTTTTTCATCCGCTTCATTCTGTGGGGATAAAATACTTGTGTTTAATCAGAACAACTGGAACGCATCGAGGAGGGAATGGACCAAATCAATAAGGACATGAAAGAAGCAGAAAAGAATTTGACGGACCTAGGAAAATTCTGTGGGCTTTGTGTGTGTCCCTGTAACAAGTAGGTGCTGCCTGCCTGCCTGAAGCTTTGAGCTCCAAGGCCATCTCCGAGCCTTGTCAAGCTCATCCCTGCTGGGCACTTGGGCAGGATGAGCATGTAGCATGCAGAAGAGATCAGTTTGGGTTCCAATGCATTCATCTCATAGTGTAGACAATTCCATGGGAGTTATTGTAGATGCATCTAAAAAAAATCAGGCATACTGCAGTGAAAGCTTCACTGTCCACACCTCTTCTTGGTAAACGTTTCAACATTTTCCAAAAAGTGTACCCCAGTACAGAACCCTTTCCAAAAAGCTGTCAGGGAATAGGATTTCTCACATCACTTCCCCTAATCCTAGAAACTGAAATTTTATGTCCAGAAAAAAAAGCTAGGAGGAAGTTTGAGAAATAAGAAACATGAAAGCCAGGGACCAGTTTTTGAAAATAGATGCAGATAATTTGGCCCCACTATTTTATAACATAAGGTTGAGCATATACTATTAACTCTCTTTTTCCATTTCTGGACATATTTCAATACCTTTGAAAGACATGACCTGGATTGAAGTTATAGAGATTCAATGTAGGAGTACTTATCAGTCCTTTAAGGAGTGACTAGACTTTACCCAAATTGATTGTGCCCCTCATTCTTCCTCATTAGATACCCAGTACACTGGCTGAAATGTTGAAATGTGTAGATTTTGCATGTACGGCATCACAAAACATGAAATGGTTCTCAAGATTCTTCCAAGCTTGTTTTAAGTGCAGCAGAAAATGTGACATGTGGTTGTAACAGTTTGCAACAGAGAAAATACAATGGGTAGTGTAGGTTTCTTGAAGACAATCTCATCTGACTGACAGGGAGATCAAATGCATGACATGATTGTGAAACATGCATTTGGAAATTATGCCAAGGTCTCCCCTCACCCCTCCCAACTCCCTATTTTTAAAAATCCCTTTTATCCTAACGCTTCATAATCCCCTCTTTTAAAATGATATTTGATTTGCTTCCTATCCATTTCATATAATCATCACATCCTTTAAAGTTAAAACTTTCAGCCTGATTAAAAATGCTCCATTTTTGTTTGGGAGGGGAAGAGGATCACATATTGATATATTCAAATGAAACTTCCTGCTTTTAGAGCATGATCTACAATAAAATTTGATTAACTGGAACTTATCTAACTATAGCCCTTAAAATTAATTGCAAATTTTCCTCTTTTCCAATATTAAGAAAAACAAACCCTAAATCACCATTTTTTTCATGGTCCCTACCTTGAGAAAAAAAAAAAGTCTTTGGGGCTTTGGTTCTAGAATTAGTGTATGTCCTCTTATACTTCCTACATATACCATGCAGTAAAAAGTTAACTAAACAAACCCAAATATATGTACAGCAAGTTCTTCAACCAACAATAAAAGATTTTGTATTCAATAGTCAGAACTCATTCACCTAGGCAGACAACCTAATGAATTTAGCATAGATTTTTAATAGGAAAGGAAACAAATAAAATAATTTTTTCTTCTACTTAATTAACTAGGAAATTTGGTTACCCAGTTTACCCTATTTCATCATTCCTGTTAATCAGAGTCTTATTGTAGATCATTTTCAGCAGCAATTTCCCTCACAGACTCCAACAGTTGGCTTCATAAAGAATTTCCACAAATGGCATTCTTCCTCCTCAAAAGTATCCCTAGGGAGGTTTGAGGAAATCCCTACTGAAAAGAGCACCCCCTTGATGTTAAAATATCCTTTACTGAATTCATTTATTAATAAGCAATAATCACATCAGCCACAAAGGCCCAAATTAACTGCAAAGCTAGACTTAAATGTCCCCTACAATTTGTAGATGAAGCTTTGAAAACCATGTGTCACAATTCAGTGTGTGGTAGTGCACCTGGAATTCAGAGGGCATATTCCTGTCATAGCATGTTTTTGAGGACTCAAGTCAATGCCTATCAATAAGTGTGAATGTATGTGCAGCAATTTGGGTAGCAGTAGTTTGCCTTCTTTTAGAAACGCATCCTTTCCCACTCACCCCCACCCCCAAGTTGCCAAAGATGGTATATAAAACATTTTACATAGCAGAAAACATTGTAAAGTCCTTGGGATTTCACACAATCTGACGCAGGCAGGGGGTTAAAAATATAACAGTCCCCAAGGCAAGTGGCTAAGTTCTCTTAAACTCATTTTTTCTTTTTCTTTCTTTTTTCTTTCTTTCTTTCTCTCTCTTCCTTCCTTCCTTCCTTCCTTTCTTTCTTTCTCTCTCTCTCTTCCTTCCTTTCTTCCTTTTTCTTTCCTTTTCTTTCCTTTTCTTTCTTTCTTTCTTTCTTTCTTTCTTTCTTTCTTTCTTTCTTTCTTTCTTTCTTTCTTTCTTTCTTTCTTTCTTTCTTTCTTTCTTTCTTTCTTTCTTTCTTTCTTTCTTTCTTTCTTCCTTCCTTCCTTCCTTCCTTCCTTCCTTCCTTCCTTCTCTTTCTTTCTTTCTTTCTTTCTTTCTTTCTTTCTTTCTTTCTTTCTTTCTTTCTTTCTTTCTTTCTTTCTTTCTTTCTTTCTTTTTTCCTCTTTTTTGACATTTTGTCATATTGCATGAAAGCAATTAACCTTTGCCTGCAGTAAATTCAGACAGCTATGGGAACTTTGGAATTGCACATGACTGACTAAATATGGGTGAAAGGAGTCTCTGATGTGTTTATTGGAGCGGTTTTTCAACTTGTCTCCAAATGTGCTCAGCCTCCAAGCTGGGGATATCAGAGTCATTTCTGTATGATGAAGGGAAAAAGCAGTCAATTCCAGCGTTCTCATTGAAAACAGTTCTATCCAATTCAACAAGCACTGATTAAGCACCAAGATAGCCTACAATGTGCGAGTATGATTCCTATATATTCTGGAATCAACCAAAGAGTTCTACTCTTATTCCAAAAAGCTCATGCTTTCTTCTATGCAAAGAACTTTAAAACATCTTTGATTGCTTTAATTAAAAGATTCCCCACCCAAAATATGCTGCACATGTGTCTATGAGCCCTGCAGGTATGCCTGGATTTTAAATTTCTCTCCAAGGCAGTTCAGTGAAAAATGGCTCCTTCAGGCCAGTCACTCCCCACAGACTAGTTGGAAGTACCAGGGCTTCAGCACTCTCCACCCTAGCCCCCAGTCCAAAGAAGAGGACATTTGATCTGCATTTGGTTCTTTGGGAAGGCTATTACTACTGGTGCATTTCGGGAATGGTCAACTTCAAGAGCAGTTCATGCTTAGTGAGAATGCTTCACTCTCTATTCATGCCTGTAGCTGGTGCATGAAGAAGATGTAGAGGACTTTCCCTTTCTGATGCTAGATTGCTTGTATTTTTTTCTTTTTCTCCTGCGCTCATTTCACTATGCCTCTTTTACTTTTTGTCTCTGTGGACAAAGGTTTGTACATCAACTCTCGATGTATGGTTACTGTATTGAAGTACCGATATATTATCCTAGAAACTACTGAAATTGCCCGAAGTAGAATTTGTCAAGGCCATCGCCCCAGCCAGCCTCCAATGCTGTGTCTTTTATGCCTCATTGGAAATGTCAGTGGCTTACGTGTCCCTGATACCGCACGTATTTGTGGAGAACAGGGAATCTCTGTATGACGCTGTGTTAAAATTTAGCCAAATCCGTTTTGCTCAATGATAGTGTGTTGCTGTGATGTGATGTACACACTATACTTGGCAGTTTTGTTTCATGTCTGTCTGCCAGTATGTTTTGTGTGTGTGTTTTGTGTCTCAAAATATAACCGTGTCACTGAAATAAAAGTAAATGTCCTCCAGCTACCTTTTTGCTTCTGTCAAATCCCACCAGCTAATCCAAAAACTTCCCTTTTGGGCAATGTTACAGACTTGACAACTGCAATTGAATCCATTGGAAATGAGTCATTGAGTAGTCTGGTCATGGTGGCAGCCAAACATTTGAGTCAGGTTTATGATATATCGGTATACTCTTAATGCCCCTACTGGAAACTCATTTGCTTGGTTCAGATCTTAGCTTGAAGAAATAGATTGTAGCTCAGCAGCTCCTCCCCAGTGCACTGTTACTCACCCTTTTTTTTGCATAGGCTTAAGTCAAGTGATGCTTACAAAAAAGCCTGGGGCAATAATCAAGATGGAGTTGTTGCCAGCCAACCTGCTCGTGTGGTGGATGAACGAGAGCAGATGGCCATCAGTGGTGGTTTTATCCGCAGGTGAGCTCCGTGGGGTTTGGAGTGGTTAGAAGGAGTGATCTATTGTCAGGAGATGCCATGTCCTCCCGCCCTGTTCCAAATGCATTTTCATGAGTTTTATGTGATGTTTTAGTGGAATCCAGAGAATGCCAAAAAGACTGTGGCTTGGCTTCCTGTCAACTAACCTTCTTTTTTAGTTCAGGCAAGCAAACACTGACTACAGTGTCTATAAACAGCAACAGGTATAGATACGGGATGATGCTGAGACATTGAGTTTACAAAGGCAGTCGCCAACAGCTGGCCCTAAGACAAGCCCATACAGAACTCCACTGTTTGGAGACTGAAGGACCTGGACTAATAATAAGTAAATATTCTTCAGGTAATGAACTCATCCCTTTTTACATGATGTTGCACAAGGATGCTCAAAGGTAATTAAGGTTGCTTACTCTACAGATATCAATAGCCAGGCCATTGCTAGTTCTTACAAAACAATTCAACTCAGCATTCCCCTAAGTGTGCAAAATGTGCAAACATGTACAAAGTATGCAAAACATAGAATGTGCTCTTCTTGTCTAAAGGACATATTTTCAGTTATTCCTTGAAAAGTCAGAGGTAATAGTCATTATTATGACTGACTATGTTTCCCCAACATCAGATCACTTCATGATACAATTATAAAGTTTGATTTTGGCATGGGTTGTTGGAGTACCTTCAACTCACAAATAATCCATTTGGATGGTAATTAGCACAGTATAAAAAAGATGTTAAGGTGGTCACCTCCAATAATAATTTCTCTGCTTTATTTGTGGAAAATTGCCCATATACAAACACTTGCTCTAAATAGTTGCAACTGCTAAATCACTGAATTATCCTGACTGTGCTGTGAAGACTTCTACTAACCAAGGAATTTTGAAGCAGGTGTATTTATTTTATTTCACAAATTAGACTATTTATCTTTCTTAGTCATTAAGAAAGTGAAAAGCAAACAATATCTTTATGTTAATTTAAGCATCTTTCCTTTTTATTTCCTACCCACACAACACACACGCAAAATGTACATACACACATGCAGGTGCGCACACACATATACACATACAAACATATTGTCTGACTAGATTCTCCTCCATAATAAATCATCTTCAGATTATCTAAAGAGAGGAGCAAATGTAATTTGCTTTAAGCAAGTACTTCCACCAATGTTTCCCCTAAGGAAAGGTCTATCATTATTACTGCTTTTTCCATTCCTTTCCATTCCAAGAGAAAAAGAAGCTTACTGGTGGGTTTAGTTTCCAGCTAACAAATACATAGGAGGGTAAATATAGAGCTTTTATCCAGTATTATTCTCCTTTTCTTCAATAGAGTCTTTCCAACTACAGCTGAATTTTCTTATTAAAATGATTACATTCTGGAAAGTGGAAAAGACCATTGTGCAGCCTGGGATTGCTGATGGTTCTCAGATAAAAAAGATTAATCCACTTTAAAATATCATCAATAAAAATAAAAATATCTGCCACATTATATTCTCATATATTAGGGATAAACTTTTCTCCCTTATATTGAATAGAAGTCCTCCAAAGCAGAGATGTTCAGTGGCCTGTAGGTATTTCTCAGATCAGCTCTGGATCCTAGATATCCAGAGTATTTCCATTCAAGTTTCCTCAAAAGAATTGTTTCTTTGGTCACAGGGTAACAAATGATGCTCGAGAAAATGAAATGGATGAAAATCTGGAGCAGGTGAGCGGAATTATTGGAAATCTCCGTCACATGGCCCTGGACATGGGTAATGAGATTGACACACAGAATCGCCAGATTGACAGGATCATGGAGAAGGTAAGGAAAACAGACATGTGGTTTCTAATAAGTACTGTACTTTTCCCCTTTAGGCCTGACTGTTAAGTATGGCAGGATGAGGCTCAGTAGTAGAAATGAGGAAAGAAGTATTAAAAATGATCTTTGGGTATTTTGCATCACAGAGGACTACATTTCTGTTTCCTAGTTAGTGGTGCATTTCTCTAAGATTAGTTGCACTTTTTATAACCACTGATAACTGCTATAATTTTTCCCTTATACTTCCCCCTAAAAATTGATTATAATCTTTTGAAATTTCCAAGGAAATGACCAATTTATAGATTTAATTCCAATGAAATTGTAATCTCATCTGTTAGAATTCTGTGATGTATCTCTAATATGAAATCCCTGGAAGTTATTAAAGTTTTTATTTCTCTGTGATTTTTTAAAAAGATGATTATTCAGTTTAGAGCCATAGAAAAATCTGCTTTAAAATGTTTTTGACTCATAGAACTGAATTTCCATTTTCTTAGTACCCAGGAAATTGCTACTGATGTTAAAGAGGAAGTACATATACAAATTTGTATATATACAATTTTTACATGTATATGTATATATATGTATATATATATAGTCTAAAAATTCTAAGAATTAATAACCTTTCAAATTAAATAAGGTAATCCTGATAACAGAATCCAACAGGGATGGGGGAAAAAAACTCACTTTTAATATTATTTATTAGAAAATGGTCTTTCCTCTCCTTACTTGATCAATTGCTTCTTCTCCATTGAATACTAGGAATGAACAGAATCAACCAAGTAGATTCTAGAGTGAATTCTTTTCTGGAAAAAGTTGGAATAAATTAGCTTTGAGATCCCTTCCAAATGTGAAATTCTGTGTGTGTAGAGCTAGCAGAGCAAACAAAAACATCAAGTAGGAGTTAAAATAAGATTTGCCACATTTAAATTTTATTCAACTTTATTAAGCAGCAAGGTGACCGTGAATAAGGAGGATTCATCTTCCTGAATTCAAATCTAGCTTCAAACATTTTCTAGTTGTATGACTATGGGCAAGTCATTTAATACTATTTATCTCATTCTCTTCATCTATCAAATGAGCTGGAGAAGGAAATGGCAAATAATTTCAGTATCTTTGCCAAGAAAATCTCAATTGGAATCATGAAGAAAAAGTCAAGTCAATAGAACTATAATCTTGAAGGCAATGCCTGAGGAATATCAAAGATCTTCAAAGCAACTTAAATAATTAAAATGTTGATTTGTTACCTGAGTTCAATTCAAAAAGAAAAAAATGTCTAAATATTCTGTGATTCCTCCAAAACAAACAAACAAACAAACAAACAAAAAAACCAACCCAAAGTGATTACTATATTAAGACTAAAGACACCCCTCCTCTTCTCTCTTTTTTCCAGGCTGATTCCAACAAAACCAGGATTGATGAAGCCAACCAACGTGCAACAAAGATGCTGGGAAGTGGTTAAATGCCAACAAATGTGTTTTTGTCTCCATGCTGTCAAGAAAGATGGCATTGTCATGCTTTTCTCATGGTATTTCCCTACTAGGTTTGCACACATGCACATATCAATCCCCATTGTAATTGTTGTTCTGTGTAGTCTGTCCTTTTCTTTTCTGGTTACCTTTCTTTCCCAAGGTTGTATATAGTGATAACTTGATGGCTCTGGCTCACTTTGATGTGTTCTGTTTTATTTTTCTTCTCCTCAATGATGTTTGCTGAATGACAACAATGTAGGAATGCTTAAATGTGCTGTTGAACCTTTAAATATGCAGTATTGTTCTCGTAAAACTGTGACCTTCCACAGAGCTACTGCCATGCGCCTTCCTTTAGGTGTCATGCTCTTAAGCACTTAAAATTTGCTGTCCTTGGTTCTTCATGGCCGTCATCTGTCGTTATGATTTCATGATTAGACAAATGTGGAATTATATTAACAGGCATTGCACTAAAAGTGATGTGATTTATGCATTTATGCATGAGAAATAAATAGATTCTTAGGCTCCTACTTAAACAAGACCTTTCCACGGCAGTAGCACATTGACAACGAGAAACACACATACACACAATAACATAAAAGCATGCTCAGTATTGAGACACTGTTGGGATTATGTTATACCAGCAAGACTGCAATAGTGGCACTTTCTTCTGTCAATAGAGTTGTTAGCCATAATCATTCTTTTTTAATTAAAAAAAAAAAAAAGATGGATTTGACACTCGCCATTTAATCATTGCCAGCAAAATAAGCGTTTGGCTGAAAATTGTCAAATGAGTGTAATATAGGAATTATCTGCTGCTTTTGAAGACTATCTTTTGGAGGAAATAACTACACTATGAAACAGTGCAGAAGTGTAATTTTTATAAGGCTGTATCTTATTAGTCGCTATTCCCCATGTGGTTTGTTATTGGTACAATTCTCTGTTGCTTATCTAGAGCTATGCACACCAAATCTCTGAAATGTTTAGTAGCTAATAAAGAAAAATTTAAAAATAATATAAATGAATGAAATATAGATAAACTGTGAGATAAATATCATTACAGCATGTAAAATTAAATTCCTCTTGTCTCCTGTCAGTTTGTGACGTGATTGACATTTTGTAGCTAGTTGAAAATTATTAAAAATTATAGACCCCAGATGCTCTGTTTTGTCTTTCTTGGTTGACTTACACGTCAAAGACATCCTATTTTCCATTCACAAGAGAGGAGGGAGTAACTTTACTGTAGAATATTTTTCTTACTCTCTTTCTCTCTCTGATCCTGCCTTTCAGTTTATCACTCTACAGTCTCCCCTCCCAAATAAAGCAAAAACAAAAGAAAAGCCCTCCTAATGAAAGCAGAAGAAAAGAAGATCACCACAGCCCCCAGATGGGGTCTTAACTTCAGAACTCCAGCTCTACCATTCACTTTGTGCTGCTCTACCATCCACTTGCAGGGTGACCAGCCCCACCACATGTATGTCTGCTTTCCCAGCTCTGGTACTGTGGGCCAGTCTCTGGTCACTATATAATCACTCATTCTCTCCTGTCTCTGTCTCCCTCCAACCCCAACCCCAAGGGTGTTCTTCTCATTCAGGTCAGTCTCTTGTTGCTGGCCCACCCCTGTGTGTTCCTTTTCTTTCCCTTATTTTTCTGTTCCTGAAACATGTGCAATCCCCTATCTACATGGGCTCCTAATCCCCTTCCTCCTTCCTTCCCTTCCCCCTTTCTTCAGGCAAATTGACATTCTGTAAAAATTACTTTATAAAAAGATCTGCTCAATGATCCATTTATGTAAAGAACTGTCTGCATTAGCTTAAGGAAAAAATGCAATTCTCCATCCATGGAATCGATTTAAATATATAATTTGTATTCTCATGCCATGCACGCATCTATGTGGATTCATATATGCCAAAGATCAAATTATCCTCTTTAATATCTCCCCACTAAAAGATATTGAACCCCATTGAAGTCATAACCCATAATCCATTACTCATAACCCATAACTCATAATATTAGTATCATGCCCCAGTGATAATATTAGAAAGGCATTCATTATGCTAAAGGACTGAAAGATTATTTCTGTCCAGAAACTGTTGAGATTTAGAGGAAGGGAAGGGCGGAACGAAGATGGCGGAGAAGATACACGCAAATTTGTAAGCTCCCTTCTTCTCTCAATACCAACTAGTTAAATCAGCCTCAAAAATAATGCTGATAGAACTGATAGAAACCACAAGGATTAGAAGCACAACTTACCAGCTGAAGAGAATCTGGAATTTCGACAGAAAAGGTCAGTTCTGAGGGGAGGAAAAAAAAGATCAGCACAGACAGGGTTAGGTGCTACCACACTGTGCCAAACGGGCTGAGGAGAACTCTGGGATCAGAGAAGCCACTGAGATAGAGGAATCTGGCATAGGCTGATAGCTCTACTCTGCTTGTAAAACATCAGATCAGAAGAGAAATCAAAGCCACTTTAAAATATAAAGCCAGAAAATATAACCACCCCAAACCAGAAGTGACCTAACACCAATCTCCTCATGGATATTCAGCTGCCTTCAGCTGTCTGGGGCTTTTCCTCAGAGCAGTTAAGAACCTGAACAGCAGGGGACACAGCCTGGGGAAGCCTCTAATCCATGTAGTGCGGGGCTCAGCCTGAGGCAGTGGAATTCCAGAAGTTGTGAAACTCCAACAGCATCAGAACTCCCAGAGAAGCAGAACCTCTGCAGCTGGGACCATGGTTTCCAGGCAGACACTTCCAGTTTGAGTGCAGGGGCTTTTTGCATCAGCTGCTAATATCCACAGCCCCATGGGAGGCTTTGGCCTGGGTTTGTGATGCTTTCACTATTCAGCCTTAAACCTCAGGGCAGTCACTAGGCCACACAGCGGGGTTCCTCACTGGGCACTCCTTGCAGTGCAGTGGTGCTAATCATCTCTGAGGCATTTCCAGGAAGGGGGGAGGAGAACTCTCTCCCAGAGCTCTCTCTTAGCCTAGTCACAGGACTGCTGCATCCATCTGGTCTGGGAAGAAGCTGATAAATTTCGTACCCCAAGGGCAGACCCCCCAAAGAGTGTTAACAATGAGTAAGAAGTTGAAGAGAATGATTGATACCTTCTATACAGAGAAAGAGCTGGTATCCAACCCCGAGGAGGCTAACAGCAGAGAGTCTCCAGATAACACCCTAAAGGGGATCGATACTTGCCCACCATCACATAACTCTGTCCTAGAAGAGACTATTAAAAAGTTAAGAGAATTTGAAGAAAAATGGGGAAAGGAAAGAGAAGCTATGATAGAGAATAACAACGTCCTGAAATTTGAATTGGAAAAAAATAAAGAATTCACAGGAGGTGCAGGGAAACAAAATTTGTGAATTAGAAAAGGTTAAAAAATCACAGGAAAGTAGGATTTCTGAAATTGGAAAAGATAAAAAATTCCCAAGAAAGTAGGATTTGTGATTTGGAAAAAGAAAATAACTCACTAAAAAAATAAAATTAGTGAAATGGAAAAAAATTCAACAGAGCAAAATAATTCATTTAAAAACTCAATTGGATATATACAAAAAGAACTAAAAAATGTGAATGAAGAAAGTAACTCATTAAAAATCAGGACTGAACAAATAGAAATGAATGATTCATTGAGAAACCAAGAATCAGTCAAACCAAACCAAAAAAAAAAAAAAAAAAAAAAGAAAGAAAGAAAGAAAAGAAAAGCTGGAGAATAATGTCAATTATTTACTAGGAAAATCTATAGACCTGGAAAATAGATCTTGGAGAGATAATCTGAGGATCATTGGATTTCCCGAAAATTATGATGAAAAAAAGAGCCTAGATTCTATTTTATAGGAAATCATCAAAGAGAACTGTCCAGAGATAATAAAAACAGAAGGGAAAATAGGCATTGAAAGAATTCATCGAACACCTTCTGAAAAAGACCCTAAAAAAAGAACTCCACGGAACATTGTGGCTAAGATGCAGAACTACCAAACTAAGGAAAAAATATTGCAAGCAGCTAGGAAAAAACAATTTAAATATCAAGGTGCCACAATAAGGGTCACCCAAGATCTGGCTGCCTTCACATTAAAGGATTGAAGGGCCTGGAACCTGATATTCCGAAAGGCAAAACAACAAGGATTGCAACCAAGAATAAACTACCCAGCTAAGTTTAACATTTTCTTCCATGGAAGAAGATGATGATCATTTAATGAAACAGAGGAATTCCATTTGATTCTAAGAAAAAAACCAAAACCAAAAAATTTGATCTATAGCCACAAGACTGAAGAGAAGCAGAAAAAGGTCAAAAGAACTCTTGAGAACTGTATCTCTGTTGTGGATCTACAGAAAGTCCACATGGATAATTTGATTTTACAGATATAACATAAAAAAGGGAAGTAGTAAATGGAAGGGGATAGTATCATAAAAAGGGAAAGGAGAGATAAAAAGAAGGAAACTACATTCCAGGAAGAAGCATAGAAAATCTACCACATCTGAGGGAATTTAGAGAGGGGAAGAAACATTGTGTGAATCTTACTTTCATCAGAGAAGGTTCAAAGAGTAAAAATTGACATTTGTTTTTCAGAGAATTTTCTCTCACCTCATTATAAGGGGGGAGAGGAAAAGGGAAAAGGAAAAGGGAAATAAGGGAAGAGTACAAGAAAGGGGAAGGGACTTAAAAAGAGGGGGGAGGGATACTAAAAAGGGAGGTCTGCACATCATAAGTGGGGTCCATAAATTAAATACTGAGGAAGGGGTTCAGGGGGGACAAGGGAAAAAAAGCATAATCAGGGGATAATATAATAGCAAGAAATACAGAAGTAGTAATTTTAACTGTAAATGTGAATGGGATGAACTCTCCCATTAAACGGAGGTGGATACCAGACAGGATCGAAAGTCAGAACCCTACAATATGTTGTTTACGGGAAACACAGTTAAAGCAGGGAGATACATACAGAGTAAAAGTAAAAGATTGGAGCAGAATCTATTATGCTTCAGGTGAAGCCAAAAAAGCAGGGGTAGCCATCCTTATCTCAGATCAAGCAAAAGCAGAAATTGATCTAATTAAAAGACATAAGGAAGGAAACTATATCCTGCTAAAAGCATAAACAATGAAGCCATATCAATACTAAACATATATGCACCAAGTGGGATAGCATCTAACTTCCTAAAGGAAAAGTTAAGAGAGTTGCAAGAAGAAATAGACAACAAAACTATAATAGTGGGAGATCTCAACCTTGCACTCTCAGAATTAGATAAATCAAACCATAAAACAAATAAGAAAGAAATTAAAGAGGTAAATAGAATATTAGAAAAACTAGGTATGCTAGATCTTTGGAGAAAACTGAATGGTGATAAAAAGGAGTATGTTTTCTTCTCAGCAGTTCATTGAACCTATAAAAAATTGACCATATATTGGGACACAAAGATCTCAAAATTAAATGTAGGAAGGCAGAAATAGTAAATGCCTTCTTCTCAGATCACAATGCAATAAAAACTACATTCAATAAGAAGTTAGGGGTAAATAGACCAAAAAGTAATTGGAAACTAAATAATCTCATCTTAAAGAATGACTGGGTGAAACAGCAAATTATAGAAACAATTAATATTTCCACCCAAGATAATGATGATGAGACATCATACAAAAATTTGTGGGATGCAGCTAAAGTGGTAATAAAGGGAAATTTTATATCTTTAGAGGCTTACTTGAATAAAATAGAGAAAGAGAATATTAATGAATTGGGCCTGCAACTAAAAAGCTAGAAAAAGACCAAATTAAAACCCCCCAACCAAAAAGTAAACTTGAAATTCTAAAATTAAAAGGAGAAATCAATAATATTGAAAATAAAAAAAAAAACTATTGAATTAATAAATAAAACTAAGAGTTGGTTTTATGAAAAAGCCAATAAAATAGATAAACCTTTGGCAAATATGATCAGAAAAAGGAAAGAAGAAAATCAAATCATTAGTCTTACAAATGAAAAGGGGGATCTTTCCACCAATGAAGAGGAAATTAGAGAAATAATGAGTTACTTTGCCCAACTTTATGCCAATAAATTTGATAACTTAAGTGAAATGGATGACTACCTCCAAAACTATAGGCTTCCTAGATTAACAGAGGAGAAGGCAAACGGCTTAAATAGTCCCATTTAAGAAAAAGAAATAGAACAAGCTATTAATCAACTCCCCAGGAAAAAATCCCCAGGACCATATAGATTTACATGTGAATTCTACCAAACATTTAAAGAACAATTAATCCCAATGTTATATAAACTATTTGAAAAAATAGGGGATAAAGGAGTCCTACCAAATTCTTTTTATGACACAGACATGGTACTGATACCTAAACCAGGTAGGTTGAAAACGGAGAAAGAAAACTATAGACCAATCTCCTTAATGAATATTGATGCTAAAATCTTAAATAAGATATTAGCAAAAAGACTTCAGAAAATCATTCCCAGGATAAGACACTATGATCAAGTAGGATTCATACCAGGAATGCAGGGCTGGTTTAATATTAGGAAAACTATTAGTATAATTGACAATATCAATAACCAAATTAACAAAAACCATATGATCATCTCAATAGATGCAGAAAAAGCATTTGATAAAATCCAACATCCATTCCTACTAAAAATGCTTGAGAGTATAGGAATAAGTGGACTATTCCTTAAAATAGTCAGGAGCATATATTTAAGACCATCAGTAAGCATAATATGTAATGGAGATAAACTGGAACCTTTCCCAGTAAGATCAGGAGTGAAACAAGGTTGCCCACTATCACCATTACTATTCAATATTGTATTAGAAATGCTAGCCTTGGCAATAAGAGTCAAGAAAGAGATTAAAGGAATAAGAGTAGGTAATGAGGAAACCAAATTATCACTCTTTGCAGATGATATGATGGTATACTTAGAGAACCCCAGAGATTCTAATAAAAAGTTATTAGAAATAATTCACAACTTTAGCAAAGTTGCTGGATACAAAATAAATCCACATAAATCCTCAGCATTTTTATACATCACCAACAAAATGTAACAGCAAGAGATACAAAGAGAAATTCCATTCCAAACAAATGTTGAGAGTATAAAATATTTGGGAATCCATCTACCAAAGAAAAGTCAGGAATTATATGAGCAAAATTACAAAACACTTGCCACAAAAATAAAGTCAGATTAAAATAATTGGAAAGACATTCAGTGCTCATGGATAGGCCAAGGGAATATAATAAAGATGACAATACTCCCCAAACTAATCTATTTATTTAGTGCTATATCAATCAGACTCCCAAGAAACTATTTTAATGACCTAGAAAAAATAACAACAGAATTCATATGGAACAACAAAAGGTCGAGAATTTCAAGGGAAGTAATGAAAAAAAAGTCAGATGAAGGTGGTCTAGCTATACCTAATCTAAAGCAGTCATTAAAACCACTTGGCGAAGTTGATCAGTGGAACAGATTAAGTACATAGGGCAAAATAGGATACAACTATAGCAATCTAGTATTTGAAAAACCCAAACATACCAACATTTGGGATAAGAATTCATTATTTGAAAAAAACTGTTGGGAAAACTGGAAATTAGTATGGCAGAAATTAGCTATGGACCCACACTTAACACCATATACCAAGATAAGATCAAAATGGGTCCATGATTTAGGCATAAAGAATGAGATCATAAATAGATTAGAGGAACAGAGGATAGTCTACCTCTCAGACCTGTGGAGGAGGAAAGAATTTATGACCAAAGGAGAACTAGAGATCATTATTGATCACAAAATAGAAAATTTTGATTACATCAAATTAAAAAGCTTTTGTACAAATAAAACTAATGCAAACAAGTTAGAAGGGAAGTAACAAATTGGGAAAATATTTTTACAGTTGAAGGTTCTGATAAAGGCCTCATTTCCAAAATATATAGAAAACAGACCCTAATTTATAATAAATCAAACCTTTCTCCAATTGATAAATGGTCAAAGTATATGAACAGACAATTTTCAGATGATGAAATTGAAATTATATCCACTCATATGAAAGAGTGTTCCAAATCACTACTGATCAGAGAAATGCAAATTAAGACAACTTTGAGATACCACTACACACCTGTCAGATTGTCTAAGATGACAGGAAAAATAATGATGAATGGTGGAGGGGATGTGGGAAAACTGGGACACTGATGCATTGTTGGTGGAGTTGTGAAAGAATCCGGCCATTCTGGAGAGCAATTTGGAACTATGCCCCAAAAGTTATCAAACTGTGCATACCCTTTGATCCAGCATTGCTATTACTGGGCTTATATCCCAAAGAAATACTAAAGAGGGGAAAGGGACCTGTATGTGCCAAAATGTTTGTGGCAGCCCTTTTTGTAGTGGCTAGAAATTGGTAAATGAATGGATGTCCATCAATTGGAGAATGGTTGGGCAAATTATGGTATATGAATATTATGGAATATTATTGCTCTGTAAGAAATGACCAGTAGGAGGAATACAGAGAGGTTTGGAGAGACTTACATGAACTGATGCTGAGTGAAATGAGCAGAACCAGAAGATCACTGTACATTTCAACAACAATACTGTATGAAAATATATTCTGATGGAAGTGGATATCTTCAACATAGAGAAGATCCAACTCACTTCTATTTGATCAATGATGGACAGAAACAACTACACCCAGAGAAGGAACACTGGGAAGTGAATGTAAACTGTTTGCACTACTGTCTTTCTACCCAGGTTACTTATACCTTCGGAATCCAATTCTTAAAGTGCAACAAGAAAATTGGATTTACACACATATATTGTATCTAGGTTATACTGTAACACATTTAATATGTATGGGATTGTCTGTCATCTAGGGGAGGGAGTACAGGAAGGAGGGGAAATTTTGGAAAAATGAATACAAGGGACAATGTTGTAAAAAAATTACTCATGCATATGTACTGTCAAAAATTTTAATAATTATAAAATTAATTTTTAAAAAAGAGATTTAGAGAAATGGAGTCTGGGAAATTATTTCTCATGATCTTTAAGTAGAATACTGAAAAAAATTAGAACTAGAGTCAAGAGAAACAAGACTCCTGCCTCCTTGTTCTTACTAAATGTCTGACTGGCCAAGTCACTTTTTTCTTAGTAAACCTCAGTTTTCTCATCTTTAAAATGAAGATCATAATACCCCTAGTGTCTAATCCAAAGTGTTTGTGAGACACACATGAGACCTTTTGTACCTAAAGTATTTCACCAACTTTAAAAGTGCTTTATAAATGTCAACTATCATTATTTAAAAACAGGAATATTGCCACAGGTCTGGTCTTCAGAAATCCCACATGAAAACAGAGAGAAGAATTAGTAAGATTTTAATGATTCTTTCCAGCTTCTTTTTTTTCTCTGATATTGTGCCAACAATTCCATCAATAGGAGGCCACATTGTGAGAATGCATGGTTTGTCTTGCCAGATGGCTTGAACAAAGGACAGTCCACAGTAAAATAAACAGTGAAGGAGAAACCCTAGATTTGTCATCCTCTGTAGCTGTCCAGGAGTTACCAAGAAGAAAAACCTGACCAAATAGAATTTTAAGCAACAATTTCCCATTTTATTGCCCTTTTCTAATGTCAAGAAAAATTGAAACTGAATTTGCTTGATTATATAATTCATTCAAATATTTTCCACTTAGGTAATTTCTTCCCTTCTCTTGCTACTCATCTTTAGAAGATATTTTATTATTAAGATTTTAAAGTGAAGATGGAATTTTACAAATAAATTTATTTTAGTTGCCTCTCTGTATAGGAACTCCAGGAACATTTCTGGAGGTTAAAAACAAGCAATTGAGGAGCTGAGAAAACTGGCTAAAAATCCCATTTTACTTTCATCAAACTATCATTCACAGCTCTTCAACTGCTTTTAGCAAAGTTTCCAAATAGCTGTTAGTGCTTCTGCTATTACTCATGGCAATCCACCATGATTTTCTGAGAAAAGTAATACTTTGAAAATGGGAGTAGAGGAAAAGGAATACAGGAAGAGAAAGGCAAGTAAAAACAAACAAATATGCTAAATAGTTTAAGAAATTAATATCAGTGTTTTTGTTATAGTACTCTTCATTATTGGACATGTTAAATGTCTTAATGAGCTATAACTTATCAATAGAAAACGAGATTATACCACTTCTATTAAAAATGCTTTTGAAACTCATCAATCTGAATTTATACAAAATTAAAATAAAGCAGCATGGAACTATTAAAAACCACAATGAAGTATTAGTTTGAGGATTTGAATTACATGGTGAAAATACCTTAAATTTAATATAAACACAGATAATTACTAAATTTATTTAAATTGTCCTAATACCAAACAAAAAATGGACCATTTAAGATTAAATTGGAATCCTAATACAATATATGAAATTAAAAATTAAAAAAATTAGTACCAGAACTTTTTACCATGTTTTAGATTTTGTTCTTTCTGGATATTTATCTTTTCTCTTTTTAACTATTCCAAGTGGGTCAAATTTTTTTTCATTTATTGAATAGCAAACAATGATATAATAAAACATACACATTCCTCTTATATTCCAGTAGTTACTCAACAAATATTTATTAAATGCCTATTTTGTGTAGGGCACTGGGAATACAAAAACAAAACAAAATCAACTCCTGACCTCAATGAGCTTAAACATTCTGGTGAACATAATTATACTGTTATAGTGATAGAATGTAACTTATATTGTTTTATAGTTTACAAAGTCTTTTGATGTATATTATAAATGGATCTTTTTATAGACTCATATTTTCATAGGGGGACTAAATGACAACAGTCACTTTTGTGTTGTACTGTCTTTTGATCCTTACTCAGAAGGATGAAGCACTATAAGAAAGGTATGAAAGGTAGTATTATACTTTTTTTTAAACAGATGAGGAAACTGAGGCTCAGAAAATTTAAATAATTTATCATATAAGATTAGAATTGGAGGGAACCTTGAAAATCATAGAAACAAAGTTAGAGTTAAAAAGAATCTCAACAGTAATATAGAATAAGTACCTATTTTTTCAAATGAGGACACGAGACAGATTAAATGACTTGAGTTCAAAAGTCATGAAGATAGTAAAGGAGAAAGGAATCATATAGGTGATATCTTCTATCTGCCAGCCACTGGCAGGTGTTATCTATCTCATTTGATCTTCACAATGACCTTATAGGGTAGATGCTGTTATTTCCTCCATTTTACAGATGAAGAAACTGAGACAAACAGATTAAGTGACTTACTCAGGATCACACTGCTAGTAAATATCTGGGACTGGATTTGAATTCAGCTTCTCTTTTCTCCAGGTGCAATGCTCTATCCATCTAGCTGACTTGTAAGAAACAGATTTGAGATTAGAACCAGTCTTCTGACTCTAGACCCAAGGATTCTTCCATCATCATATACTAATTCTCTTTGCACCTAGCAGTATTTTAATAATTGTTATCCAAGGTCACATGTCTAAGTGAGTATCAAACTTGAACTTGGACCTTCTGTTTCCTTTTCCAGTGTTCTTCACAGCACACTAAGATGTTTCTCAATTAGCATATAGACAAATAATTCCTTTAGTTAATTGGTATTTTCCAGGCAAGACCTAAACCTAGATTCTTTATATAGACTTTAATATTAAGGGAAATTTTCTCTGGGAGAACATATAGAAAATTCATTGCTAAATAATGCCATGACTTTCAAAAGTCAAGGATTTGAGGAGGAAGTATTTATGTCAACAATTGTTAGGATTACAAGGTGAAAACTCAGGTTGTCTAAACAATTCTCTAGCTCAGAATTCACACCTTTAGTCTGGGCCTTTAGGGGGGAGTTTACACCTTTGAACTTCTGTGGAGGAGTTTACATATTTAAAGGAGTTTACACCTTTAAAAGGAGTTTACACAACCTTTAAAAGGAGCAAGTTCATTGGTTGAAGTAATTTTCCCACAAGCCCCTGAGTTCTCACATGCCCATTCTCTGGGAGGATAAAAAGAGGCATCATTGAGCCTGGAGAAAGTGGGACGAGGAGACTGATTTTAGATGGTAGTATGGAAGGAGAGTCTGGCTGGAGGCTCCAGAAGCTTCCTAAGAAACCTGCTCACAGAGGAAAAGATTTTACAGAGAAAAGAGATCTCCCAGAGAAGGATTACAACTGAGAGATGACAGGACCTTTACAAACAATGAAGATACTTCACTGAATAAAAGCCATAATGAGTATACACATAACTAATGGTCACATTCTCTTTCATCTTTCCACCTTCAAGCCTATAGATTCACCACTTCCTCCCCTCAACTCTGCAGCTAAGTCAAAGATAAAAGAAACAAAGGAACCATCCCGAGTCAAATTCATGGGATCACTTCTCTAATTCTGGTGGTCCATCATCCTATTGTCACCAGTTCACCAGTATCCTCTAGCATCCTTGTTTCCTATCAATATATAACAGTCACCTTACATACCTGATATTCACTTTATCAACATAAAGAAAGAAAAACCAGGAGAAAAAAGAAATGGAAAGGTTGGATTTGTCTAAACAGGAAATTATTTTTGCCATATTCTATAAAGAGTGCAGGACCTGCAGAGTTAATTTAGAGGCATAGGAGCCAATCAGCAGAAGGATAGAGTAGTAAGAGCCAAGCTAAGAACAGCAGATAAGTCCCAAGATAGAGAACATATGAAAGTGGGTTTAACAATTTATGGAGCTCCTAGGGGTTAGAGAACAATAATCAGCTAAGGAAATTATCTGTAGGCAGGAAGCCAATTACATAGATGAAACAAAGAGTGTCAGAATTGTGTATAATTGTAAAACTGGAGGGAAAGTCAGAAGATCAGGTATGAGTGGGAGTGGGAATAGAATGTTGATGCTGAGATCTACAAAGCAAGTTAAAGGAGTTCAGAATGAACAATAGTCACATATCAGAAACAGGGCAATAGGTTAGCTCCCCCATGCTGTTAGTGGATTTTGGCTTTCTGGGATTTTAAGGCAGTAGAACTATGCTTGGATTATCAATCATATTAATTCTCTTAACTGTAAGAACAATTTAAGGGACTATCAACCCTTGAAAATCAGTGAGACTGGAACAGTGGGAAATTCCACTCTAAGAAACAAAGTTGGATGATAAAGTTGATTTCCTTGGAGGAAAATCTTCATGAACATTCTTTATTCCTTGCCCATGGGAGTTTTCTCCAAACTAAAATCAGATAACAGGTTGATTATATTGGCTAATGTACTTAAAGATAGCTTCTTAACAAGTGCCTAACCACTTGACTTGTTTTTATAGTTGATAATACTGTTTTAATAATAATGTTTTCTTATCACCTAAATTTATCAATGGAGTTTTAAACCCAATAGGTTTATTCAGAAACAACATATTGCATAAACCATAGATCCAAAGATCAGGAAGAAAGCAGTGGCCATGAGATGGATAGCAATGTGAAAAAATCTGATTTCCTAAGAGTAATAGACAAAGTCGATTCCTTGGATATGAAACCAACAAACCAGAATGCTAGCTTTACTTACTCTACTATCTTGTTGAGTTTTTGTTGAAGAAGGTCACTCATATCTTCCTGTGATGTGGGATTGTTGTGGTTCACTCTTTGTGACCTCATTGTGGAGTTTGGACAAAGATATTAGAGTGGTTTGCCATTTTTTCCTCCAATGGATTTAGGCAAATCAAGGTTAAGTATCTTCCAGAGAGTCACATAGGTAATAAGTACCTGAGGCTGGATTTGAACTCTAGATAATGAATCTTCCTTGACTCCAGATCTGGGGCTTTAACCACTCAGTTACCTAGCCACCCTGTGACCCAAATCCTAATCCCTCCTTCATCCTATGGATTTTTTGGTTTGGAATTTTTTTCCTTATGGGTCTATTTAAGGATGAATCCCACAATATATATGAAACTTCTGAAAAAGCACAAGCCCCCACATATGTAATTATTCACATTAATACAGATTCCTATTCCCAATTTCCTAGTATGATATGCCATGATATGATCAACTTCAGACTCTCTCTGTAATACTATCAACCAATAGAAATTGTCATTCACACACTTCCTTAGCCTGGAGCTGGTGGTAAGTACATTTTTGCCATTAGAGAATGATGATAGTCTTACCCCCTTGAAGACCTTTTCATTCACCCATAAATTCTTCAAGACCAATTGATTCTATGAGAAGCATACCACCCTGACTTCATAAATTACTTGTTATAAGAGACATTAATCCTATTGGAAAACTATAATGAAGTTGGGAGCAATTTTGCCCATTTTCCTGATTAATAACTTTTTATTTACAATTCTTGCCATCTTCTGGGCAGTTCTCCAAGTACACCTTGGCACTGAATTTTGCCTTCCCACTGCTATTTCCTAGTGTTCCTGAGAAATACTGAAATGTTCTTCAATAAACACAGATGCCTCTAGATTCTTAGTCTCGATCCAAACATCAATAGGTTTACAAAATAGTATTTCCTAGAACTAAGCAAGAAGCAATAACCAATACAATTTCAGTTAGGTCTAGGGGAACTTGCTTAGCATTGGAAAAAATTCAAATACTCAAAATTCAGTAACATTTACCAAATACTCCAACCTATCCAATGGGATAGGTTACAATGAAAAATAATTTTAGAAGAAGGCAAATCTTTTTCTAAGCTAGCTTAGAAAGTTTTATATATTTTTTAAATTAATTTTATAATTATACATTTTTGACAGTACATATGCATGAGTAATTTTTTTTACAACATTATCCCTTGTATTCATTTTTCCAGATTTTCCCCTCCCTCCCTCTACTCCCTCCCCTAGATGACAGGCAATCTCATACATTTTACATGTGTTACAGTATAACCTAGATATAATATATGGGTGTAAGTCCAATTTTCTTGTTGCACTTTAAGAATTGGATTCCAAAGGTATAAGTAACCTGGGTAGAAAGAAAGACAGTAGTGCAAACAGTTTACATTCACTTCCCAGTGTTCCTTCTCTGGGTGTAGTTGTTTCTGTCCATCATTGATCAAATGGAAGTGAGTTGGATCTTCTCTATGTTGAAGATTTCCACTTCCATCAGAATACATCTTCATACAGTACTGTTGTTGAAGTGTATAGTGATCTTCTGGTTCTGCTCATTTCACTCAGCATCAGTTGATGTAAGTCTCTACAAGCCTCTCTGTATTCCTCCTGCTGGTCATTTCTTACAGAGCAATAATATTCCATAGCCTTCATATGCCATAATTTACCCAACCATTCTCCAATTGATGGACATCCATTCATCTTCCAGTTTCTAGACACTACGAAAAGAGCTGCCACAAACATTTTGGCACATACAGGTCCCTTTCCCCTCTTTAGTATTTCTTTAGGATATAAGCCCAGTAGTGCTAGTTTAGAAAGTAAGAGAAAGATAACCAGATAGGGACTTCAACAATTCACATGAAGACTGCTTCAAAGATCATTTTCTTGTTCATTTATTTGTACATTTATAAATTATGCTTTTGACCCAAATAAATAATATTGTAAGTATTCCATACTTTAGCTAAAGTCACATTTTAAGCTGGAAAACATTATCTACCAAAAATGGGTTATCAACCATTTTATAATCAAAGTGAAATATGGCCCTTGCTCTTCCAATATTAAATTCTAAGCTCAGAATTCACAAAAGTCAATTTCTTCTTCTTCCCTGTGGCCCTGAGATGGTAATTATCATGCTCCTGATCATTTCTTATTCTCTGTATTTTTGAAGCTATCTGATAGAACACTGTGCTAATAAGAGTCATGTTTTGGTTCCCATGCCTCAGGTGGACCAGTTAGTACCATTGCACCATTGCCATCCCATTGCCAATGTATGTCATTGGTTATAAGGGAGACCTGGTAAAAGTAAGGCTAAACAACCTGTCTGAATGCAGGAGGACTAACCTTGCCTATTAGCACCTATTAATAACAGAAGCTGCTTCTTCAATTCAGTCATATAACCCATTATAACTGCCATTTATACAGTTCTTTAAATTTTACAGTAAGTTTTATATGGCTTATGTCTTCCAGTCCTTATAATAATCCTTGTAGTTAGGTACTAGTATTCCCATTTTATAGATTGAGAAACTAAATCTTAGCAAGCTTGTAACTTATCCATGATCATACATCTATTTTTAGCTGGAAATATCTGGTTCCTATTCCAGTTTTATATCTGTTATAGCACAATGGCTCTCCAGTACTTCTCCCATTCCAAAATGAATTGTTCTGTAAGGAACTAAGGTAGCATTGAAGGGTAAAAAAGAGAAGGCACTTTATTATGTCCCTAATCCAAAAAACTAGTAATAGAGGTATAAATTGGTTACTATGGTATTAAGAACCTTGTCTATTATTGTCTGTATGACATTGTATGAGTCACTTGACCTCTCTTGGCAGTTTCTAATTCTATAGAATGAAAATATCTTGCAATAGATAGCTTCCAAAGTCCCTTCCAGAACGGAATCTATGGTCAATGAGAAATTTGAGTACTAGTGCCAATTTTTTGCAAGACTTAAAGAATTTTTCTTAATACTAAAACAAATACTTAGCTGCTGATCCTTTAAAGATAGGACTTTGGGTGTTGCCATTAACTGAATCACTTTGAACTTGAATTTTAAAAATATTTTTGAATATACAAAGAGAACCCCAGAACCGGATTTCTGCCAGTATCAGATAAATAGTCACACAGATAACTTCCTATAATTTTTCTATTATCTATTTATTGCTATTTTCTGGGAATATGTACTAGAATTTTTCTTCTCATTTTTATATTGCATTATTCTTCCTTTTGAAAAAAATTCTCTCTGTTTCTCTCTCTGACACCATGTCTCTGTATGTCTCTGTCTCTGTCTCTCTTTCTCTGTATGTCTCTTTCTTTCTCTTTCCCTCCTTCCCCCTTTCCCCTTATTTTTCCTTCATCCTTTCTCTTTTTTTGCCCTTCTCTCTCTTCTTTCTCTTTTCCTCTTTCCCCCCTAAGGAATAAGCAAAGACTGATTGCTGAGTGATGAGAGACTAACTCTGTGTGTGTCAGAGACAGCTTAAGCACACACATGATGTATTGGGTGAGCTTGTGGGAGTGGGGTGGGGGAGGTGATTGCTGCTTTCTGAGACACTTTTTTGCTTCTTCAGAAGAGCCATGGGGAACTGCCAGTTCAGAAATGATGAGGTGAATACTAATAGAGTATTTTAAAACTGCCAAAAGCTGTTGAGAGAGTATCTTCTCGGGGAATGCATATTCTCATTTCAATGTTTATTAAAGACCAAACATGGGACTACCCAGATTTTTGCAAGAATTAGAATTTTAGTAAATCTCACCTTAACCAAACTGACCTCACCATCAAGGGGCATTAGCACTCCTTCAACAGAATTTATATCTAACCATTTTACAACAAGCTACAATAATTTGTTTTAGAATATTTTCAGTCTGGAGCATTCTTAGGGCCCAATGAAAGGCAGTTTGGAGGAAAGTTCCAGGGAAAGAAAAAAGATAAGTAAAATTCTAGGAACCAAATGACTTATCTTTCCAGGCTTCCCTAAAACTGCTTCTTTTCTTGTTTCTTGGGGTACAGCAGTATGCCATAAGGGGCAGCTAGGTGGTGCAATAGATAAAATGCTGGGCTGGGTATAAAGAAAACCTCAGTTGCAATATGACCTCAGACACTTACCAGCTATGTGATTCTAAGCAAATCACTCGACCCTTCTTGCTTCAGTTTCCTCACCTGTAAAATGAGCAAAAGAAGGAAATAGCAAAGAATATTAATAATTTTGCCAAGAAAACCTCAAACAGGATCATGAAGTATTGAACACAACTGAAAACACAGAACAATAACAAGAATCCCTTTATATTAATATAACATATGAACATTAAAGAAGAGGTGGGAGAAAAAGAAAATAATTGCCTGTTAAAAATTAAAAAAAATCTTTACAAAAAGAGCAAAGTGATATAAGAGAGGGCAAAAGAACTTCAACATAAATAAGTACCTGAATTAGACAAATATAGCATCATAAATTTAGAACTGGGGGACAATCTAGTTCAAGCCTCTCATTTTACAGATAAGCAAAATGAGTTCAGGAAAGTGATAGAATTTGCCCAAGATCCAACAAGTAGGAAATGATCAAAACAGAATTTAAACTTGGGCCCTTTGATTCCCAGCTTTATGTTCTTTCTACTGTAATATGAAATGCTAAAGAGACAGATTAAATGATTATCTAATTTAATAATTTAAAGTATCTAAGTGAGAAGAATTATCACCAATCACTTGGCAGGAAAACAAGAGCATGTTAAGATGCTTATTATATTAAGATATATTAAGAATATATTTCAAAAGCTATAACATTTACATGACACTTTAATGTTTGCAAAGCACTTTTTGTTATTTCATTTCATCTTCACAACAACCCTAGGAGAAAGATGCTATTATTATCCCTTACTTGCCCAGAGTTATACCGCTAGTAAAAGTCTAAGGCAAGATTCGAATTTAGCCCTTTCTGTCATTAAGTCATCACTTTAGTAGACCATATATCATTCTATGAGTTCAGTAATGTCAGTACCCTCACTGGTACAAATTGCAACCCTTCATGCATTGTAGAACATATTATGAATTGCTGTAGCCAAAAACAGTCAGTAACTGGTGATCAGCTAGAATTAATGAGCTTCACCAAAGTTAGCCATGCTGGTATTCAGGTGGGAAACACAGACTTTGTTATCAGACCATACTCATCCAACCTGATAGAAGGTGCTAGAGCTCACAATTCTCTGGCATAACTTCTGAAAAGCTAATGTTGTCTCTGTACCAATATGAGGCAACAGTGTAGGATTCTGCACCTTCCATCAGAATGAAGAATAAAATGAGAAAGAGTTTGAGCCAAAATGAAACCCAATAATCCAAAAAGTGTGGTTCCATAAATTAAATAAACAAAAAAGTAAAAAGATAAATGAGCAAATAACAAATAGTCCAAAAAAATAAATAAATGAGTGGATTAATCAAGCAAGCAAGCACTATGCTTGGAGTCATAAGACCTCAAGACCATTTCTGTCATTCACTGTCTGTGTAACCATAGGGAAGATAATCTCTCTAAAAATAGCTGCATCATTATTAATTTGAAATAACTACAACTTCTTATATTAATTGGAAATTTGTACACTTAGCACAGTCAGCACTTTAATAAATTCTTATTGGTTGACTGACTGAGAAACATCTTAGCATGAGCCAGGGAACTTTAACTCTCTGATTTAGTTTTAGGCTGTTACTATGACAAGAGCCATTCAAAGGTTCAGAACCAGTGTCAATCTGGTGTATCAGTTGGCACTTGTTATACCTTGAGTAGCATCCACTGTCCCTTATGTAAGACTCCATTGAAGAGTCCTTTAGCATGAGTGACTGTTGACATTGGCCACAGTGGCTCTGCTAAGGAAGATTAGGGGAAAGCATTTCTCTGCTGACTCTAAAGACTGTGTTTTTTGACTTCACTGTGCTGACACAGTTAAGATTGGTGATGGATCCTGACCATCTATTCTTTTCTCTCACAGACAAGTGATAATTGCATACAAGGAGTGGCACTTAATCCGCTGAGCTTCAGTTTGTTTATGTGTAAAATGAGAATATCATTGAAGTTGAGACAGGTTTAGTGACTTGCCAAAATCATATAGCTAGTAAATGTCAGAGGCACTCAGGCCTTTTCAGGATTATTGTGAATATTAAATAATCTATAAATTGCTTTATAATGTTAACATTATATACATTTAATGATGGGGTTTTTATTTATTTTTTTTTAGTTTTTAGGGTTTTGTTACTGTTTTGCTTTGGGAGATTCAATGAGATTTTGTCAGTATAAAGAAGTCTTTATATTAAAACTCCCTCTACTTTTTCAAACTGGCAACTGCTAGTCTTAAATAGATGTCTTTTGCACTGAGACATTAAGCAAGTTGCCTAGAGCACATACCTAGTATAAATTTGAGAGAAAAATTGAATATAGGTCTTCTGTTTCCAGAGTTAACCCTTACTTTAACCCACAATTAGCAAATTGTGTCCCACTGACTTTCATATTTCTATATGATTTTTATATTTCAATAAAAAAGGAATATAGAGATTAGGACATCTGTTATGGGTTAGAGATATAACAAATACACTAGCTTTACCACAGAAACATGGATATAAAAAGAATATGCATTATTAAATGAAAGGAAAAAGGAAAAACAAGGTAAAACCTAGGGATTCTGAATGGATAATTAAAGGACCATTCTTAATTTTTCTATGGAATAATACCACATTTAAGTTCTTCCAAATATATGAATTTGCTTTGTTAAAATACTTTTTGTCCTAAAGAACTCAAAGCTTTCTGAATACCTTCTCCTTCATCTTCATAGATTTTGTATTGCTTTTAATAAAATTGTTATTCTCACAATGTTCCAGAACAGGAAAATGTTAGATGCTCTCTCCTTAGTGCTGCTGTAGCTATTTTGTTTGCCTTTTATTGAGCTCTGCTGAGGAAAGCGTCTAAATAAATACCCTATTAAGCTCTCCCAAAATGGCAGACTCCATTATTTCAAAAACAGCTTTTTTTTTTCAGTGTCAAAAGAACATTACAAGGATATCTAAGAAGCAAGCATTTGAAAGGGGAAAACAAAACAGTTCTTTAAAATACTAACTTGTGAATCTCAAATGGCTCTATAAAGAAAATCCAGCTTGCAGTGGGATCTCCTTGTGCTTTGCCAATAGACAATAGCCACTGGAACTTAGAAGATTCTGCTAAGTAAATGTTCTTTCTTGAACACAAATGCCCATTAAAAAGTGAAGGTGAAAAAGCTAATGGGTAAGATAAGAATGAGGAAAACTCTAACACCATCTACCTTGACCTCAACCTAACCAATCATTTAAAAATTGCATTACCTTCAAAGAAAACCAAGCTGATACATTCAGTTTCATTAAATGGCACATAGCTTTTACCTCCCCTCTTTTCCCAGTGAAATAAAATGTTTGATGACCCCCTTGTCAAGTATGAAGGTGAAAATGAGAGAACTCATGTTGCCCATAAAAATCATGAAAGGAAAGAACAGCAATTGAAGTTGGTGCGTCAGAGAAAGCTGGGAATCAGGAAAAGGAGAGGAGGAACTAGAAGAATATAAAAAGAGCTAGGCAAAAAATAAACACAATCACAGTAGGAGCTAAACTGAATGTATCAAAACAGAGAATAATATGATTCAGAGAACAGGAGTAGGTCATGGCAACATGACAGCATGGTCCTTTCACCTATATCCTGGATCATGTCTGGATTTTCACATAGGGTAAATAGGTTAACACCTACTCAATATCATTTGCAAGGTGATGTAAGACTCTTCATGGTTCCAAATATCTCACTTTTCAGCTTAACTCCTAGTTGGCAGCAAATTCCCACCATTAAAGACTCTCTTGAGAACAATAAAAGATGGGGTCTCATATTCAAAAGGTCATTGATAAAATGCATAGATGTTACCTGAAAGGCTAAAAAAAAAAGAATAAAGAAGGAATAAAATAAGATTACTACATCTTTCTTTTTGGACTGCCTGCCTCTCTTAATCCATACTGAATCTTAATTAGATTTTTAGCTATTGCATCACACTATTAACTCTGAAATCTTTTTCAGGTGAAATATCATCTAGCTATGTTTCCCTCATCTTATGATGCTGAAATTGACTTTTTAACCTCAGGATAAGACAGATCTTTACAGATCAAAATGCTGGGCTGAATTTTAATAAGATGTAAATTAAAGTGGATAAATGTAAAGTCTTACGGGTTGAAATATTAAATTCTTAAATTTCTAGCTTGTCAAAGTCCTTTAGAATTCTACTTTTGTCAACCAACATTTTAGCTCTTTATTTCAGCTTTGTTAAGTAACCAAGAAGATAGAGAAGCAGATAATTGAGAACAAGAGGTTTGTAACAAGATCATATTGGCTTTGGGGAAGGAATATAAACTTTGTCTGAAATAGTCTGTGTGAAGCTTGCTATCAAGAATTTCAGGAGTAAGTCAGGCTTCATTTGCTGTCACTTAGAGAAGTTTCAGTTTTTACCTTGTTCCTTTTGTATGAATGGAAATCAAATGAACTTTCTGCTAAAAGACAATTAGAAACAAGAGGATTATATTTTGGTGAATCACAGAATTAACTCTTCCACAATAACCCTCAATGCTCTAACAAGATGCAACCTTTCTTTAGTTCCTTTTCGTTAGAGATATTTCACGATTTCATAAGGTACTCTCTCAACTTTAACAAAAAATGATCAGGGCCATCCAACCTTCCTTCCCATGATATTCTCTAGGGCTCCTGAACCTATTGCATCTTCTGTTTAGAAGTGTTCCAAAACATAATAGAGGAATCTATTAGAGGACTATAGAAATGCCTTTATTCTAATCATTGATTCAAGTGTTAAACAGAATTGGTCAAACAAATCCTGGGGCATTTCACTGGAGACATTTTTCCAAATTAGTATTAAGATATTAATGACAACTTTTAGATCTGGCCCATTCAACCAAGACCAAATACATATTAGTATTTTATTGTTTAGCCCAAATCTCTCCATCATTTCCCCCAAAGCACAAAAAACTGCTTGATGTTCTGCTGAAACCTAGATAGAAAAAAATGGTCATCAATACATGGAAAACATATACACCTAAATTGCTACTTAATAATAACATGGTGAATAATGACTGAGTCAAAAAATAAAACAGGAAAACAATAACAATGTGAAAGAGAATAAAATAAAATTTCTGGCAGGTGACTAAAATAATCCTCTGAGGGGAAAAATGTGTCTCTGAAAACATACATTAACAAAATAGAAATTGTTGTTGCTCTGTTGATTCTGACTCTAATCCCATTTAGGGTTTTCTTAGCAGAGATCCTGCAGTAGTTTTCCCTTTCTTTCTCCAGCCCATTTTACTGCTGAGGAAATTGAGGCAAACAGAATTAAGTGACTTGCCCAGGATCACATAGCTACCAAGACTCTGAGGTCAGATTTGAACTCAGGAAAATGAATCATCCTGACAAATTAGAAAAATTAGAAAAAGAACTGGGTTAATCAATTGAGTATTTTATTTCTTTATATTTTCTTTCTGTTTTGTTTGTGTACTGAGTTTCCTTGGGCTAAAAGTACAGCAGCTACTCATATCTGACTGCAGATTAGCAAAGATTTAACCTTCCTCATTTCTGACATAGACTAGATCACCCTTCCTTAGGGAGCCAAGTAGTTCCCTCCTCTGAGGGGTTTACCATATTGATCCAGACAGTGAGATGATCCAATCAACTATAGCTCTACTTCAGCCCAGAACTGAGCTCAAGAGATTTTTGCCAACCTCTGTCTCCATTTCTGGCTGAGTATACAATTTTTAAAAATAGAGAATGAATTAATAAATCCAAAATAATAACAAAAAAATATTTTTTAAAATAGATAAAAACAGATAAAGCAGAAAAGAAAGGCTACAGAACTGATCTTAAATGTTTAATCTTTTTAAAAAGTCTAAAATTTTATAAAACTTTAACTAACCTGATCAAAAAGAAATGGAAGGAAAAAACAAATTGCCAAAATAAAAATCAAAAATTAAGAGAAAAATAAAGTCTTGGTAAACTGTACAGCATTTTCCTGATCTGCCAGTTTAACAAATCTCTCAAAAAAAGAAAAGAAAAATTAAGTTAGTAAAGCTAGTACTTGAAGAAGTTGTGCCAACTCATTTTGTTCACTCACCATTGTACTGATATGTTCTGGAATTTTGTCAGGTTTGAAGTTAAAAAAACAAAAAACAAAAAACAAAACAAAACAAGAAAAAACATTCCCACCAAAAATTTTTAAACTGTATTTTTTAGCTTTTTTTTTTGGGGGGGGGGGGAGGAGGCATTGGGCCAATATTTGCATATCTCCAGTTCTATTGCTCTTCTATTCTCTACAGTATTTCAAAGATTTCTTAGTGGCTTAGCAATTACATCTGCCAAACTGTGGTTTCAACCAAAAATTTTAGACTGATTATCAATTACTTCTGCAATTCAACGCAATTTCCATTTCTTCTAGATAGTGGTTCATAAACATATTTTGTGTCAGGGACCCCTTGGTATTCTAGTAAAATTTATTAACCTTTTTCTCAGAATAATGTTTTTAAATGCACAAAATAAAATGTATAGGATTACAAAGGAAATCAATTATGTTGAAATACAGTTATCATGATCAAAAGATATGATCTATGCCCATAGAGCTATACATTTATGCATGTCCTTTAATTTAACAATACCATTCTTAGTCATGAATACAAAAAAAAAAATTTCAAAGGGGGGGGGAGAAGGAAAAGGACCTATATATACAAAGATATTTGTAGCAGCTCTCTTCTCGAGGCAAAAAATTGGAAACTGAGAAGATGCCCTTCAACTGGAGAATGCCTGAATAAATTGTGAAGTGTGATTGTCATGCAATATTATTGTTAAATGGGAAGTGATGAGTAGGATGCTCTCAGAAAAAAACTTGGAAAGTGAAATGTATTGTATACAAAGTAATAGCCATATTCTGGGATGACTAGACTTTGCTATTCTCACCAATGCAGTGATCCACAACTACTCTGAAGGAGTTGTGATGAAAAAAATCTTATCCATAACCAGAGAAAATCAGATTGTGTCTGAATACAGAATGAATCATACTTCTTCATGTGTTAGAGGTTCACAGTGTTCGTAGTCTGCTATTATCCTCCACAATAATATTTCAGATATAATTCTATAAATTGTTGCTCTCTTTATCCACCATATTCCATTTGGAATTCCATTTGGAAAGTAAATCAAATTTTTACTGACTAAAATAGTTTTGAAATTTCTTTGGGCCCCTCATTAATTCAAATAATTTACATTGGCTAGATTTTCATATTGCATATTATCATAAGTGTCATTGTTCTTTCCTCCATCCATTTACCATTTCATAGTGTCAATAACTCATTTAAATAGATCAGGTTGGAATTATTTTAATTGAAGATTATATCTTCTCATTTATTCTTTATTTTATCTTCATATTGTCTTCCTTTGCTCTGACAACTAAAGGATCAAATGAGTTGATTCAAGAATGATTCTCATATCAATAACATCTTTTGCAAGCACTTAAAGTATAATCCATTCCATTTTTGTGGTGCTATTTTATATTCATCATGCCCTGTTCTAATTCTTCTCTAGAAAAAAGTATTCATGATTTGTAATTATAAGACTTCTGTGCAGTTTACATGTCTTTGACTTCTCTCATTTTTAAATTTTAAACCAGACTATCCAATATATTTTTCATTGCTCTCATCTATATTACATTGAAGTAACAAAGTATCAAATTATATGTTTATTTAAATGGAAGGTTTTTATACAAGGCATTCTGAATGTTTTCGTGTATTTTTAAGCTTTGAAAACTTAAATGTGAATGAGATTTTAGCTTTAAAAGTTTAAAACATTTGTGACACTGCCTAATTTTTCATATACTTTTTCTATTTCCATCAATTACTTTATTTGCCTCTCTAAAATAACCTATGATCCATCCTTTCATTTAGTTTCAATTTTCTCCTGACTTTTTGCTTCAAATATAGTAAGACTGTAAAGATTTATATGATTTAATTCATCTGGGGTTATGTTAATTCATTGGTCATTCTGAGCTTTAATGCTACCAATGCTATTCTTAGTTTTTAGGACTATGATTCACCTTTTTATCTTCTATTACATGCACTTGTTTTTATCTATATTTCTTTTTTAAATTTAAAATTGGTTAATTGAAGAATACCCTCTTTATCTAAAATTTTCTTTTTATACTCCTCAGAATTACTTTGCCTTATGGCATTTAGCCTAGATCATATGAGGCAATTAATAAATGCTAGTTAAATAATTTCATCTTTAAAATCATCTCATCCTTCCTTGACTGCTTTTCTTACAGAATTGAAATTTGTAAGATCCTCTCTATCAAATCCTTTGAGCCCCGTGTCCAAAAATCTGAGGCTCACATCATACTATGACCATCATCTTTTCTATCTCAAATTCTGAAATAGAATATTCCTTTCCTATTCCTTTCTCTCCAGTTTCCCAATATTTCCAAAACATCTTTTCCTTGTTGGTGAGAAGAAGATCTAGAATGAATTTTTTTTACTGATTCTTTTACCTATGATTATACAATCATAGATTTATAGCTGGAAGTAATCATATAGATCATATAGTTCATCCTTTCTTCTGCCTCCCCCATCACCCATACAAATTTAAAAAACTAAGTTCATGAGTGGTAAAATGACTAATTTCAGGTCACAAATGTAATAAGTAGAAAAATTGAGTTTTAAATCTTGTCCAATACTCTTTCAACTATGCCATGTTGCCTCTTGACAGTTAAAATTGTCCATAATAATCAGATGCAGTTAGGTGGTACAGTGGCTAGAGGGAATATTTGTAAAGCATTTCATAACCCTTCAAGCACCATGTAAATATTAGTTATTATTATTGTTGTTGTCATTAAAGCACATCATGAATTTATTTGTTTTACCTACTCTGCTTTTGGCACAGAGATTTCTAGCAGATGTTTGGATAATTAAAACCTCCTATCACTAATATAATATCTCTCCATGTAGCTCATTAATAAGTTTCTTGAATTCTTTATCAATGTTTTCTTTCTGTATAAATGTCTGCAGTATGTTATAATGAAACTATTGATTCTGGTTATATCTCTTCTCTGCCTCTCAAACATTTTCCACCAGGCTTCTTTTCTCTGATTTTTAGTAGAGAATGTTGCTGTCCTTATTTCCCTTTTACCTATCCCATTTCTTTTGAGTAAAGTATATGTTTTCAGGCCCATATTTCACACATATTCAGGACCATAGTCATGGATTTATCCCACCAATTTTCCACTGATAACATCTATAATTTTTCTTATGTTAGATGCTCATTTCATACAAATTGTGTAGCTAGAAAAATGGGTACTATCAATAAAAATAATGCCAGATAAATAATTTTCTTTGTTGGTTCTTCCAACAAATATATAATATTTATGTAATAGATTTATATAATAGGATTACATAATAGATTTAGAGATGGAAAAAAACACAGAGATTATTTAATCTAGCCCTTCTGTACAGAATGGCTGAAGTTTGAACTCACGAAAGTGTTCATTTAGGGTCAAGTTTATCAGTAAAGTCTATTGTGGGAACAATTTACTTAGTAACTACATAATGCATTTAAGAAATTCAATCATGAGAAATTGCTGAAATATTCAGTGAATCAGAGAAAAGGAATTCCATGAAACAATACTAACCTTATAACAATCAAGAATGCACACTATTTTTAGGGTAAAAGAAGTTAGAACATAAAATAAGAACACTTTGATAATGTTGATAGATTTATGAAAGATATGGGTTGTCTCTCTAATAATGTAGATAGCAAATAGTTAAATACTTTCACAAAGAAACCAGCACACACCACTACAAGTTCTGAAGTAATTTAGTTAAAGATACCTTGGTGTCTTGGATAACAAATTGTCACAGGTATGCTGATAAGACTAGACATTCAGGCAGGTTGATATTTAAATATAGTCAAATAGCAAGTTGTCTCTTGTCCTTCTCTACACAGGCACACACATGGTAACTGGGGTAGTGGCTCCATTCACCCAATCTGGAAAAAGTAGTGGCCCTTAAGTATCAGCAAGGATTTTGAAGATTAACGGGTATACTTTGGCTGCCCCATGTACTGATGGTTTCTGCAATGCATGGAACAAATCATGAGTGTGATTTGTGACTTTCGGTGCAATTGAGCATAATACTACAGGGCAGCATCCTACTTAACTTCAATCTTCAAATCAGGAAGGTGACCTTTGATTGGAAGTGTAACTCTCTCTAAACTTAGCGTTTCTGGTCTCAGCTCTCAGAAGAGAACAGACTCAAATCACATGAACATGTGGGCTTAAGCCGATAACTATCTGTTCTTGTTCTCCAATCACATTCCCTCAGGAGTAAGCAGGAGAAATGGTTAAAAGGCTGACATTACATCACCTAAAGGTCCTTTAGCAAGCCAAATTAATTTTTTTTTTCCCTTCAAAAGGCTAGCTGGAAAGCAGCATGGCTCTCTGGCCTGATTTCCAGAATTATAATTTAATTGCTGGAACTATGCTTTTAAAATTTTTTTCCTTGTATATTTTCTATAGGACAGCTAAGGCCTTCTGGCCATCACGAATGTTTGTAGAATCTATAATAGTTCAGCGACTGCTTCATTCCAGCATAAATAAATATCATTTTACAGGAGATTGTTTTTGCAGCTGACAGAGGCTATGGTATGGGAGATATTTTATTCAGTGGTTACAAATAGAGAGAGAATATGTTAGCAGGACAAAGTACAACTTTGTATCACTTCTCCGAGAAGCAATTGTTTCCCTAGGGGAGCATTCCCAGAAGGTTTTCCTACTTCAGCAAAAGCCTTCCCTATTTATCTGGCATGCTCAGCATGTGAGAATTGTTTTTAAGATAGTTAAAAATAAAGATGTATAGTGAGGGCCATGCAATCGGGATTAATTCTTTGAGTCTTTCATTCCTGTCCCTTCCTCTCAGCCCCTTTTCTACTCCGCCCAAAACAAAACTATTGTGTGAGACAGGAAGAAAGCCTCAACCTCAAAATGTGCTTGCCTTTAAACTTTTCAGACTGGTTACAAACAACAAGGTTTATAGCTTCTAGGCCATAGAAGCTAAACATTATCTGTAAAGTCATTTTTTAATGACATGAATTTTGTTGCTTTCTTTTTATCCTTTCACTCATTTAGGGTTCAATTTTCAGCATCAGGTTAAAATATAATCAGTTTTATTTTCTGTCTACTCATTACTCCATCCCCACAATTCACCCCCACTTTCTATATAACACTAATTTTATAAAAGAGGAAACTGAGACTCAGAGAGATAACCTTGAGTAGATTCTAGTAGAGAACATTTTGAGATGTTTTGCTGAGCTAGAAAGCTTTCAAGTACAGGCTAAATAATGTTATAATAAGTAGGAGAATCAATTCCCCCCCCCCCCTCTCTCACACACACACACACACACACACACACACACACACACACACACATCCCATTCTCTCTCCTCCTTTCCTTTCTTCTTCTAATTTCTTCAACTTCTTCTCCTTCAACTTTTTCCTTTCTTTCTTTGTTTCTCTTTCTTTCTCCCTTCCTTCCTTTCTTTTCCTTTTTTTATAATTTCTCTTCACCATGAAAACATTCACAAACTCACCCCATCCTTTAAAAAAATTATTTTAAAAATTTTCTTTTGATCCCACAATCCCCTCAAGCTATTTGTCCTTTCCCTGCCAAATTTCAAAGAAACATCATCTACAATATACTCACTGTCTACTTTCTCTTTCTCTTCTTGCTTTTAAATGCAATGTAATTTGTCTTAGAACTTTGCCATTTGACTTAAACTGCTCACTCCAAAATTATAAGTGAATCCCCCCACTGTGAAATCACTAATTAACATCCTTCTTTATCTCTGTCTTTCCTCAGAAAGATTGTTTTTTTAATTTCTTTTTATTTTGCATTTTTTCTGGTTCTCCTCCTACTAATCCAATTGTACCTTCTTAGTCTTCATTGCTGAATAGATGATAATCTATCACCTGTACATTTAGCATGGAGTTTTCCCTACCTCTGATTTAGCCATCTTTTCTTCTCTATCTTTCCTGGAGACCAAATAAAATAATATCTATATGATATTTAGCACAGTGCCTGGAATATAGTAGGTTCTATATAAATGTTTATTCCTGTCCCCTTTCACCTTGGAGATCTTATCATTTCCCAAGGCTTCATTGTTATATCGTAACTTTGTACTAAAGGTCCATGTCCCAATGTTCTCTACCTCTACCTCTGCTTTCCCTCATTTCCTTCAAATCTCAACTCAAATCAAGGTTTTGGGGGAAAAGGTAAGTTTTGTTTTCAGCCTATTGAGTACAAGTTTTCCACAAGGCCTCCAATTTGAGATGTCTATCTACTAAAGGATCCAATCAGACTGGGCTACTAGTTTTTCCCCAAACTTGACACTCCATTTCCCAGCTTTGCACATTTGTAAAAGTTACTTTCTCCCCATGTCTGGATTATACTTCACCTCAGTTTTTCAGCTTTCTTAAATTCTTTCAGGACTTAGCTCAGGTGTCACTAACTACATGAAATCTTCTCTGATCTCTACCACCTCCAAGGTGCTAGTCTTCCCCTTCCTCAATTTTCTTTAGATTATACTTATTTCTGTACATTACAACCAACCCTCCCTTCCCCCAATAAATGTAAATAAACTACAAATGGTGTATGTTTTTCTTTTTATCTCCAGTGCTTTGCACATAGTAAGAACTCCATAAATGCTTATTAAATTGAATTGAATATGGCTTCACTAAAACCAATCAATCAACAGGCATTTATTAAGACCCTCCTTATGGACTAGTCACTGTTCTGGGCACTGAGGATAGAAATGGAAACAATGACACAATATATTCTCTCAAGAAGATCTACTGGAGGAGACAGAATATCCACATAAAAGTATATGCAGATATCTTTTGACTTAACCATACCAATATTAGGCATGAATACTAAAAGATTTAGAAAAACAGGGGTGGGAAAGGAAAATGGCCTATATGTATTAAAAAAAAATTCATAACAGCTCTTGTTAGGTTCTTACTAAGTGCTAAAGAGATAATGAGATATTAGGTTCTTACTAGGTGCTAAGTCGGGTACTTAACAATTCTCTAGTTCCGGCCTTTAAGGGGAGTTTTACCCCTTTGAACTTCTGGGGAGGAGCTTGCATGTTTAAGAGGAGCAAGTTCATTGGTTGAAGTATTTTTTCCCAGAAACCCCTGAGTTATTCCACGCCCATTCTCTGGGAGGATAAAAGAAGCAACATTGAGCAAGGGAAAGAAGTCTCTACTCTAGGTCAGAGTTGGTGGCTCACTACAGGAAGAAGAATCTGGCTGAGAGATTGAGTTGAGACAGCAGATCTCCCAGAGAGTGAATGACAGTCTCTGGAGACAACAGAACTTTACAAGCTCTCTTCTCAGGGCAAAAAAAAATTTGAAATTGAGAGGATGCCCATTAACTAGAGAATGGCTCAATAAGCTGTTATATGCATTTATGATTGAATATTATTGTTCTCTGGGAAATGATAAAAACAGAATGCTCTCAGGAAAAAAAAAAAAAAAAGATCTTGGAAAGTCCTCCATGAACCAAGTGAAATATGCTATATACAAAGTAATAGAAATTTTCTGGGATGACCAACTGTAAATGACTTTGCTATTCTCAGTCATACAATCATCCACAATTACTCTGAAGGATTTACAATGAAAAATCCAATCCATACCCAGAGAAGGAACTGGTTGTGTCTGAATACAGTTTGAAGCATCTATTTCTATCTCTATCTCTCTTTTTCTTTCTAATTTAATTTTTTGAGAGTTTTTATTTTCACTGGGGTAGGACATCTCTGTTTTCTATCACAACTTGGCTTTTCTGGAAATGTTTTGCATAACTTCACAAGTGGTTTCTTAATTATGGGTGGGGATAAGGGAGAGAATATAGAACTCAAAAATTTTAAAAACAAAAGTTTTTGAATATAACTGGGGGAAATATTAAATAAAGTTTTAAAAAATAAAAGTATATAAAAGTAAAGACAAAATACAAGGTAGTTAGACATAAAATATTCAGAGAGAGAAGGGTTGGGGAGAATAGATAAGAACAGTATTTGAGTAGAAGGTGGTATTATCGGGGAAACACGGTAGTTCTTGAATTAAGCAAAGTAGTGAATGAGGTAGAGGTGAAGAGGCATTAAAATTAGAAAGAAGAAAAATAATTGAGGGGACAATCTGCTGGAGACGATAGAAGGGACTAAGATCAATGCTTTTAAGTTAGAGTAGTTTGCCTTTAATGAGGAGGTCCCTCATTAACAGAGAATAAAGGAGAGAACCTGAGAAGCGGGAGCCAGCTCACTGAAAATTGCCTCAGGTTTCCCAGCCAAGAAGTAGTAAGTGGATCCCAAGGCAGCTAAGTAGCCAGGGGAGAGAGCACAGAACTTGGAGTGAAGAACACCCGAGTTTGAACCCTAGTTTGGACACTTATTAGCAGCATGGTCCTGGGCAAGTCTCTTAATTTATCTATGCTTCAATTTTAAAGATGATTTAATAATAATAATAATAATAATAATAATAGTGCCTTTCTTACCAAAGTTTTATGAAGACCAAAGGAGATAATATATATAATTTTTCTTACAAACCCTAAAACACAATATAAATGTGAGCTATTATTATTTAGGCAACTGGTTCTTTAGAGTTTTGCCGTTTCTTTCTCACTTTTTCATTTCCCAATGGACAAAAAATCAAAGATTTGTTGTCTCTGATTACTCTTTTACTTCTTTCTGTTGCACAGAGAATTAAAAGATTCTTTTTGCCTCTCTTCTGGGTGGGAAACAGAGTTAATGTCTTCCTATGTCTCTTCTTTTTGCTAGACAGTAGATGAGATCAACTTGTTGGGAAAGGCTTACTCATCTGTGTGCATGTGTGTGTGTGTGTGTGTGTGTTTGTGTGTGGATATGTGTTTGTGTGTATCTGTTTCTGTCTCTCTGTCTCTTTCCCTTCTCTTCCCTTTCTTTTTCTCTTTATGGAATTGGAAAGCTTCCCTGGCTTCATGTCAAGCTGGGTTCAATTGGGTATAGAAGAGGTGATCCATCACCATCCTCCTTTCAGGAATATGTGTGTATGTGTGTGCATGTATATCTTATAGGGTATTATTAATGTAATGAATGAAACTCTAAAAACCTAATATTCCTGTTAATTTCTTTCCTTCCTTTCTCTTTCTTTCTTTTCCTCCTTCCTTCCCCTCCCTCCCTCTCTATTTCTTTTTTCCTTTCTTTTTCTTTTTTCTTACTTTGTTTCTTTTTTTCTTCCTTCTTTCTTTCTTATTCTCTTCCTTCATCTTTCTCCATCTTCCTCTTTTTTGTATCTTCCTTTTTTCTTTTGCTTTCTTCTTTTTCTTTTCCTGTTCTATTGTTTTGTTTTTTTTAAAAACTGGATGTCTCTAGCTTATCTGGCATGGGAATCTAATAATTACTATCTCAACTCTGTCATTCCTTGGTTTGAGAACTTTAACCTGACTCTGCTCCTTGGAGTCTCACTATATTGGTGACAAGCTTTGTATGGACAGATTTAAAATCCATTGTAATTCAGAATATCTAAGAGGAAGTGATCCACCAGCCTTAGCCTTTTCAACCACAGAGATTGCAGGAGTGAATTCACCAAACCTGGCTCTTGATAATTTTTTTCCAGGCTATTTAAAGTAATCAAACCTGTGTGTTTGTGTGTATGTGTGTGTGTGTGTGTGTGTGTGTGTGTCATTCATAAGAAATCAATAAATTAACATCAATGTAAATAACAACAGAATCAAGTAGAAGAATCAATCTGTGTCCCCATATGCAAATTAATACAATCCCTTAAAGGATCCATTATGGTTCATCATGGTCTAATAATTACAATGATAGCAGCTAGATGGCATAATGGTTAGAGCACTGAACGCAAAGAAAGGAAGACCTAAATTCAAATATAGTATTAGGTACTTACTAGCTATGAAATTTGGAGCAAGTTATTTAATTTTTGTTTTCCTCTGTTTCCTTACTTGAAAAGGATTATTATAATAGAGTCCATTTCACAGAGTTGTAGTGATGATCAAGTGAGGCAATATTTACAAAGTGCCTAGCATGTTGCACTTAATAGGCACATATTAGGCCCTTAACAAATGCTTGTTCCTTTCTCCCTCCCAGGCCCAAGCCTACAAAATATAAAAGAGAATATCAACCGCCCTCAAAAAGTTCTGCAAAAGATTATCAGGCCAGGCTAGCAATCTGCTAAAGTCTCTTGGCTTGGCTCTGAAGTAATCAAGATTCTGCTGATGGCTTGAGGATGCTATAGTCATCTCTTCTAGTCTCTCTTCTCCAGCTGTATATCTTCTCTGCCCCTATTCATCCTAGAAGCTCTTGCTTCATATTTTAAACTTCCCACTTTTAACTTTTATATTTTAACTAATATAGATCATAGCATATAGTAGGTTCTTTAAAAATGTATGTTAATTGACTTTTTTTTTAAACTAGAAAATTGCAGATTTGAGGAGTTGCATTCTTATCAGTGGTTTTCAGTCAAGACAAATTATCTTTTTAACTATTGAGTTGGATGATAATCTGTGTTTATGGTTGCTTTTTCTCTATGGTACCTATGTCTAGGCCCCAGCTGCTTACATTCTGGCAATGCAACCTTACTGCTTATCCTTAGAGTATAAAACCTTCTGCTGCTTGAATTAGAGCCCCTGGGGACCCATTCAAGCCTGGAGCTATGCTGTGTGCAGACTGTGAAAACTGTACAGAACAGCACATCTCCGGGGTCAGCAAAAGAAGAATTTAACAGTGGCCTCTGTCTTTAGTGCCACCAGCACCAAAGTTGGGTTGACACTTCTCCCGGGGGTATGATTGTGTGTAAAAAGAGAGGGAAGGAAATGTTCCTTCCCATACTGCCTGAGGAGAGGATCTTTTCTTGAATGACAATGTCTCCTGGCTATTATTTACTTGAGGCAGTAAGGAACCTCACTCTTCTGGTGTTTAAAAAAAATGAATGCAAACGTTTCTAAGAAACAGAAATAATTCCCTGAATTAAAGTGCACTAAGACACTATAATCAATATAACAAGGCAAATCAAGGCAACATCTTCTTGGATGTCAAGCTTGACACATTTGGCTTCATTAAGCTAACTCAGCACATTTAATTTAAGAGAACATTCACAAAGCACTGTCTCAGTTAAGGAAGGTTAGAAAGTACAATCTTGTGGAAACCCAAAGCCTGAAATTAATTACTGAAGAAAGTTTGCTTGTGGGGATCAAAGAAGTCCCTTCATATATATAGATATATCTATAGATACACACACACACACACACATATAGAAAACATAGGTCTAGTCTTTAGAACCTCATTCAACATATATATATGTATATATATATATATATATATATATATATATATATACACACACACACACACCTTGATACATATGTTGAATAAGAATAAAGACTAGACCTATGGTTTCACCTAGATAGAAATTCCCAGGTGAGAATAATCTTTCTTCCAATACTGGGGCAGCAGATTTTCTGCAAATGACAGTCTTAAAGATTTTGCTAGGGCACTGAAGGGTTAAGTAATTTTACCAATCAATCAATCAAATAGTATTCATTAATTGCTTACTACATGTTACTACAACACTACAATGTTACTACATATCAATCACTGAGCACATGTTTTAAGTGCTAGGAGTAAAACTATAAGTAGGATAGGCCTCAAGGAGTTCATATTGCAATGAAGACAACATATAAAAAGAAGCTATAAAAAGAGGAGAGATTATACAGGTCAGTGAGGAAATCCTGAATGCATTGGGAGAAAAATAAAACATGGCTGACCTTGGTGCCTTCATTAAAGGGAAGTTCTAGGAAGAGTCTTCCAAACACAGGGAGATACTTCAGAGACTCAGGGTGCTTCCAATATTTGAATTTCAGGACTGAAATTGAAGTGGGCTGTGGTCCCTTTAAGAAACTGTATTTCCTATTGATCTGTGATTCCTTTCAGATTCTCAGCCCCTCCTGACTGAAGCATATCCTCCCCAGACAAGTTCTTTCCAGGATGCTAGAGCCTCTGATTCAATTACAAATCCTGGTCAAAAAGCATCCCTTTGAATTCCAATAGGAGGTCGGGGCTGTCCCAGCCCCCACTGGGTCTGAGCAGGGTCTGACCTGCTCCTACTGTCCCAGCCCCCACCAAGACACTCAATATAATAGCTTCCATTAACTAAAGTCTTTGCAGATGGACCTGGTAGCTCCCTTTACTGCCAGGACCTTCTGTCCACTGAGAACTGCATTCTCAGTGCAAAACTCCATCTTCCATAGATCTGCCACTATAGAAGTCAGTCTCTTGGTAAACTGATTTCTATCCAAAATAAACTTTCATTTTGCAATTAATATTCGGAAATGAGTGAATTCTTTCAATCCTAAAACCTGCGGCCAATTTAAAGAGGATTCTTAATAACTCTCTTATAGCCACTAATCTAGACCACCAGGAATCTAGACCACTCAAACAGCATTAAGGCCTGGGACATGGTGAAGTGAGTTCAGGATGGTAGAGAAATGAAGCCTGTAGAGCAAAGAGAGTCACAACATAGGTCAGGCTATGTGTGTGTAAACACACACACACACACACACACACACACACACACACACACATACAGGCTTGTGAATGTATGTATATATGTATATTTGTACACATAGGGAATGAAAGAATTCAAGAATGAGTGCATGCACACGTGTGTGTGATAGACAACAGAGACAATTTAAAGCTCCTTCTTACACACAGCCACTCTTCTGCCTGCCCAAGAGATTAAGTTTGCAATCTAACTGTGAAATTTTCCCCTGCTCAGCAATAGCTCAGAGGGAAGCCATTAGTTGCTTCCCTCAGTACTCAAATTCAGCTCTCAGTCTTTAATTGGGAACAAGAACAAACACAATGTCCAAGATAGCAGTTCTCAAAGTGCGGTCTGTAAAGCTCTGAGGCTCCCTGAAACGCTTTCAAGAAGTCTGCAGGATGAGTATTATTTTCATAATAATAAGAGGTCATTTGCCTTTCTCACTCTCATTCCCTTATAAATAATTTCCTAGAAACTACCTGACCTATGAATTAAAGATTTATCTGCAAACATGGAGATTGAGCTAATATCTTTCTTGCAGAACACTTTTGCCTGAAATATGGTCAAACCCACCAGCATGCCTGGACTTAATTAAGACTTTGCTTCTATTTGTCTAATATCAACACCAGCTAATCATTGAAGAAATTCATCTTTTATATGAATGCTTGGTCATAAACTCATTAAATGTCTCTTTTGAATTTCATAGTTTATCCTGGAACAATTGTTTCAGATAGTGAGAGAACAAAAGGGGAGGGGGCTAATGGGGCATAGGGTAGGGTAAGGTGTTAAAACCAGTGGTACCTTAGCATGAATCAAAGAAGTGGTACCAAACTTAGAAAAAGGCATTGTATTTTTCACTGCTACATACTTACAGTGATAGATAGATGGATAGATGGATGAATGATGGATGATGCACAGATAATGGCACTTACAGATGCATTTTATATCTATATATAAGTAAATATATAGATTCAAGGAATACAGATATAAAGATAGAGAGTTATAGATCATTGTAGATATACAAATAAATTCCAGTCTCATTTAGGAATATCCTTGATGAAGCAACAAAAATTTTTATTTTATTAAAGTTTAATCCTTGAATACATGTCTTTTTTATATTCTATATGATAAAATGGAAAACATGCATGAAGCACTTCTGCTGCATAATAAAGTAAAGTGATTGTCTTGAAAAAATATATGATTGAGTTTTAAGCTGCTTTTTTTTCAAGGAATACCATTTTTAATTGAAAAAAGCCTGGCTATTCAGACTTGGATATTTAACAGACGTTTTCTTGAAAATGAATGAAGTATACCTCTCAAGGAAACAACTGACATTACAACTGACATTTGTTGCCAACAATAAATTTCAAGCTTTCAAATGAAAATTACATGGAAAACTTTTGCCTTACACCAAAAGTTTGACAATTACCCAATATTTAAAACTTGTTTTGATGGTATTAATGGTGATATTAATGATTGGGGGTTTTTCAAAAAAGTATAATAAATCTGTTAACATATAGAAGATCTTCATATTCAGTGAATAATATTTTCCAAGTGACCATTGCATGATATTATTAAATCATGCATGTGTGAAAGGGCCATTCAAAGTGTAAGGCAGACTTATAGATTTTAATGTCACAGAGTACAAAATTCATTGATATAGCTTTGAATTACTTATTGCAACTAACCCTTAAGATACTATCACTTGTTGTGTCCTAGTATAGTATAAAAGAAGAATATCCACAATTATCTAAAAAGATTATTAAAATACTCTTCTCTTTTCCAACTACATGTTTGTATGAAGTCAAATTTTCTTTACATACTTCAAGCAATACAACATCATACAATGGGCTCAAGGCCAAAGCCTTGATAATCCAATTGTCTTCTATAAAACCAGATATTAGGCTTGCAAAAAATGTAAAACAATACCACTGCTCTAATTAACTTTTTTGGGGGGAGAAATATAGTTAATTTCATACTGTTTATGTTAACATGTACTGAGTTTGTTATTTTAAGTGAATAGACAAATGTTTTAAATTGTGAATTATAATTTCTAATATGAATAACATTTATTTATAACTCAAATAAACAAAAGTTCTTTGGAATCCTCAATAATTTTTTAAATTATAAAAGAGTTTTGAGACCAAAAATCTGAAAACTGATGCTCTAGGACAAAGTTAGACGTCTCTAAGAAATAGAGCTCCTAGCCTAATGGGATTCTTTCTGTTTCTTTGATGAGTGGAATCCCATGATGAGCTGGACTGTCTGGGGCTACCATAAGATTGCGTTGCATAATTTAGTAGAGAAATGTGTGTAGAAGAAGGAGAGAATCATAGGGATTGAAGAGTGCTGAGAAAGTTTCAGGGGAGGACTTAGTAAACTTTGTTCATGACCGCTGTGCATATATGTGATTTTGATGATAAGAACAACTGGGGCCATAGATGAGCTAATGGAAAGAAAAGTGTTTTGGAAATTATGAGATCTGGCTTTCAGTTCCATTTCTGTTTTCACCTAGCAATGCTACATAAAATTCTACTATTATCAAGCTCTCCTTACTCTGAAGCAGGGTAAAACAACCACAACAAAAATATAAATAAATGTTATTACCAAAAAAAGTGATTCCTTCCAGCAAAGGTCCCAAGATACGAAAGTTGCTAACCTATTTTGGCTCTATAACTGTTTCTTTCTCGTTCTCTCTCTTTCCTTCTTTCTTCCTTCCTCTTTCTTTCTTTCTTTCTTTCTTTCTTTCTTTCTTTCTTTCTTTCTTTCTTTCTTTCTTTCTTTCTTTCTTTCTTTCTTTCTTTCTTTCTTTCTTTCTTTCTCTTTCTTTCTTTCTTCCTTCTTTCTTTCTCTATCTCTCTCTTTCCTTCTTTTCTTCCTTTCTTACTTTCTCTTCTTTCTTTCTCTTTCTTCTTTCCTTCCTTCCTATCTTACTTTCTCTTTCTTTTTCCTTCTTTCCCCCTTTCTTTCTCGCTTTCTTTTCTTTCTTTCTCTTTCTTTTTCTTTCTTTCACTCTTTCTTTCTTTCTTCCTTCTTTCTTCCTTTTCTTTCTTTTTCTTTCCAAGACACTGAAAGCTACCAATATGTTTATAAACCAATCACATCATTGTCAATAAACCTAAAGGTCAGAAGAAAAAACAACATAGTGTTTCCATGAGACATTGAGGAGGACATTCTAACTGGAAGGGAGGAATAGTAGGAAGAAAGTTTGAAAAGGTAGGTTGAAACAAAAGTGACAAGCCTCAAATAACTAAAGATAGTTAATTGTGGCAGGCCTTAATTAACTAAGAATAGTCAAAAATAGCTAGTTTAGAGTTGTTTCTTTTTTTTTTCTTTTCTATTACTTCATTTTATTATTCTTAAACATCTTCTACTTGTCCTTGCTGTGTTAGGCAAAAAAAGAGAATAATAAAGCATCATAATAATCTATATGTGCTTTGTCTAGTACTAAACAAACTAGACATTTATCAGCATTTTTAAAATGTTAACTGAAGTAGAAAAATTTTTATAGTTTTGACTAAATGGGTACTCCGGGACCTCCAACAAATTCTATTATTCTGTGGTTGTGTCAATGTGGAACAGAAGTCTCTGATGATCTGAAAGTGTCTGCAGAAAGACTACAAAGAAGGATAAAATAAACCTACCTCAATATTCAGCAGTTGTCTTTGTACCTGAAGTGTGTAGCAAAAGGCTCTCAAGGTAGCACACACTATACACTCAGTTCCTATTTCCTTAAATCTCTTCCTGCAGATAATCTTTCTCTGAAAAAGTTACTTAGAAACTTTTAGAAGAACATTTCTTTGGGGAAGAGAGTAGGAGGAGGAAGAGGCAGGATTTCTGACTAACTTTAGAAGGCCTGTCTCTTTCCCAGTACTCCTCTGCCCTAATTCACCAATAGTTTCTTTTCAGTTGTTACTAAGGGTTAGTTTCCACCCTTTTTCATTAAAAAAAAAATTTAATTGAATGCATAAATAGGTAACCCTGGGGCCCAGGAAGATTTTTCTTGGGTTAGCAAAAAGCCTGTTATTCATAACTTCAAAAGATTTTTTAAAATGCACTGTTTTCTAATAAGCTGATTTATGAAGCCAACTGTGAAAGTACACGAAGGCCTAGATTATTACTCTTCTTATTAAGCATGATTTAACAAGAGAGGAGTAGATGTATGAGTCAGAAATTCCAGACATCTTCCTTGATGTGATGTTGAGCAAGTGGCTTAACCTAATCCCTTAGTGCCTGCCTTTTTAGATTTATTAAATGAAGAGGACAGTCCCCTCTATCTACCTGGGTGGTAAAGAAATTGAAAGCATCCATCAATTAACACTTGGGAAATGTTTTGAAATACTTTTTGGAAATATCCTCTGGAAATAATTTTTATTTATGATGTACTGACTCAAAAAATAGCTTGAGCTATAGCCATTATTAATCTACTTGGGCAAACAGGAAGGAAATATTACTTTTACATTGCAGAAGTAATTATTTTTTCTAATTCATGTATGAATTACATGTATGTAAAAACATGTATGAAAATAGTATAGATTTAATGAATATATCAAAGTCAAACCTTGGTTCTATTTGGTCAACTTAGAGTATAGTGTCTCGTATTTGAAATAATGTTCTTCTATCTTTCCAGCAAGTAAAAACAAAATTCAAGATCAATGTGGTATTCATTCTCCTGTTTTTATATAACACTTGGATGTTGAAGAGGAAATGTGATAGCTACGTTCAAGTATTTGGAGGGCTGTCCTATAAAGGAGGGATTGGATTGGCTCTATTTGGCCAGAGGGCAGAACTAGAAATAGGATAAAAGATGCAAAAGGCAGATTTAGGTGAAACACCATGATAACTTCTTAACAATTAGAGATATACAAAATAGCTTGCATTACCTCAAGAAGAAGTAAAGCTTCCCTCTCCTTGAAGGGCCTTAAATAGAGGCTACTCTTGGATGAACACTTTCCAGATGTCATTGTTAGCATAGTTGGTTTAAAAAAAAAAAAGAAAGAGGAAAATCCCCTTCCCCCAAAATGTGAATTGAAATCCAACTTCAGATACTAGTTGTGTGACCTGAGACAAATAATTTAAGTCTCTATTTGCCTTAGTTTCCCCAACTGTAAAATGAAGAGTAAGTGTTGTTATGAATATCAAATGAGATATTTGTAAAACACGTAGCAGAATACCCAGTACATAGTAGGTGCTATATCAATTTTTATTCCTTTCCCCCTTTTCCTTTCCCAAAGAACTTTTGTTTATTTGAATTACAGATAGATGTTTTTCATATTAGAAATTATAATTCACAATTTAAAATATTTGTCTATTCACTTAAAATAATAATACCGAGCGTTCAGGGAGAAGAGGAGCACACAGTGAGTGGAAAAATGTAATAACTCATGATTTATGATGTTTTCAGGGGCCAAAAGTCCTTTATTGATTCTATAACCAGTCTTCTTCTTTGGTGCAAGGGATCATGATCCCTAAAGTTTCCTCCTTTCTTAAATGACCATATTTCCACATATATTTGTTCTCAGCCTATCACTCTATTATTCTATACAGTATAGAAACTTTTATACCCTTATAGATAGTCATTTATGTACTTTCCAATTCTCTGATACTTAGATGCAAAGATATGAGAAAGGAATATGGAATAGAATTGTCCCATGGGGCAGGAAATCCATTTTTAAAAATTTGCCACACATACTTAGGAATGGCAGAGGGTATACATAAGCTAATACGAGCTTTAATTAGAACTAATAAAGTTAGTCACTATTTTGGAGTTTTAATAGATGATGCAGCAAAAATAGGTTTGGAGGGGGTGGAGGGAAAGGAACACCCCTTCCTTTAAACCATTATCATGAAACTCAACAAATAACACTTCTGATGCATCCTGAGAAGCCAGTTACAAAGTGATTTTTTATCTTTTAACATTTAGAATGGTTCTCAAGTATCACACAATGAAGAAGAACCTGAATCCCAAATGAAACTAAACTATTTTTCAGCTTTATTCTGCACATCGATTGCTAACTGACAAAAAAATCCATTCAAGACTAACTAATTGACAAAACTCAAGGTATTTCAGCTATAGTAACCATATTCTTACCTCAGAAGGGGCAAGGAGCTATAAGCTTAAGGTATGTCTATATCTGATAACTTACAGAGTTATATATTAAATATTATGATTTCTTTCTATCTTATTGATGTGGGCAAGTCAAATAGAAATTCAAATAGAGAAGTAGGCCACATATTGACTTAGAAAATAATATGTTGTATTCTTATTTTTTTGGTTAAAAATTTCCCATTGCTTTTTAATCTGGCTTAGGCCACACTTAGGAGTTTTGCAAGTCACGAATTTGAACCCTCCCAATATATAAAATTATAATAGTAAACATCAGAGGGAATTCTTACAACTGATATGAGACTAGCTTTAATAGCATAGTTGATGTGATGATGAGCTGGACTCCTACTTAGGAGTATTAGATTCATAAATAAAGTGACACTGCATCTTTTCTTCAGGCATTGTGCTAAATATTTTACAAATATTAACAGATTTGAATCTCACAACACTTTGCAAACCCTAAAGCAATATATAAATGCTAATTAATATTATTATTGTAATAACGAGAGTCCTCAGTGCCTAGATCATACTATATCATATATATGAAGTACTTTCATGTTTTTGAACTCCTTTTCATTCATAATCTCATTTGATCCTCACAACAACCATAGAAAAGTAGAACCATTAGTAACTCAATTTTGGCAGGCTTAGACAGAATGGCTTGCCCAGAATCACACGGCTAGTAAAGGTCTGAGATAAGATTTAAATCCAGCCCTTCCTGAATCCAACTCCAAGGTACCATTCATTTGGGTCACTTCTGCTCAGTTCAGAATTCATGTTTGTAGAATCAAATGAAAAACTCAAGGTCTCATTCTAGACACAAAGTGAGAATCTTTACTTGTCCCCTCTCAAAGGTCCTCTAGCACTCAGTGTCCTCAGCCTCCCTCTTTCTCACTTTGGCCTTCCACTGGGACAGCTTCATTATTTCTCAGCAGAATTCTATATTCTAAATCTTCTTCCTCTATGTGCACCAAATAAGCACTTATTAAGTACTTGCTATGTGCCAAGTATTGGTCTAGATTTGCCATTTTCTTCTCCAGTTTATATTTTACAAATGAAGAAACTAAGGTTAGGTGACATAAGGCCAGATTTGAATTCAGGAAGAGGAGACTTTTTCCACTTTTTTCATTATACCACCTAGCCAGTTGTGGAGAATAACTTATATGAATGCATGGAATATAAATGTATAGAAAAAAAGCACAAACATGGTCTCTGCCCTCAGGGAGTGTTCATTTTTTTATTAAAGCTATTTATTTTCTTTTTTTAAAAAAATTAAAGTTGTTTATTTTCAAAACATATGCATAGATAATTTGCAACATTCACTCTTGCAAAACCTTATGTTTCAAAATTTTTCCCTCTCTTCCTCCACGATCTCCCCTAGATGGCAAGCAATTCAATATATGTTAAACATGTGTACTTCTTCTATACATATTTCCACAATTATCATACTGTTAAGGAAAAATTGGAGTAAAAAAAGGGAAAAATGAGATGAGAAAGAAAACAAATTACAAGCAAATAACAACAAAAAGGTGAAAATACTATGTTGTGATCCACAGTCAGTTCCCACAGTCCTTTCTCTGGGTGTAGATGGTTCCAACTCATCACAAAACCACTGGAACTGGCCTGAATCATCTCATTGTTGAGAAGAGTCAGGTCCATCAGAATTGTTGTACAATCTTATTTTTGCCATGTACAATATTCTCCTGGTTCTATTCACTTCACTTAGCCTCAGTTCATGCAAGTCTCTCCAGGCCTCTCTGAAATCATACTCCTGATCGTTTCTTATAGAACAATTATATTCCATCAAATCCATATACCATAACGTATTCAGTCATTCTGCAACTGATGGGCATCCACTTACTTTCCAGTTTCTTGCCATTATGAAAAGGGCTGCCACAAACATTTTTGCATACATAGGTACTTTTTCCTTTGTTATGATCTCTTTGGATTAAAGGCCCAGTAGAGACAGTATGAAGAATTTGATAGCCCTTTGGGCATAGTTCCAAATTGCTCTCCATAATGGTTGGATCAGTTCACAACTCTATTAACAATGTAGTAGTGTCCTAGTTTTCCTACATTCCCTCTAACTTTCATCATCGTTTCCTGTCATCTTATCCAATTTAAGAGGTATGTAATGGTACCTCAGAATTGTCTTAATTTGCATTTCTTGATCAATAATGATTTAGAGCATTTTTATATGATTATAATTATGATTATATTATATGATTATATGATCTGCAAATTGCCTATTCATACCCTTTAACCACTTATCAATTGGAGAATAGCTTGAATTCTATAAATTTGAGTCATTCTCTTATGTATTTTAGAAATAAGGTTTTTATCATTACCCGTGGATGTGAGCTATGACAGATTTACCTTTGAGAAGACCATTTGGTAGCTGAATGGAAGATGAGCTCTTTCAATTCTCTTGAGACTTTGGAATTCTATGAGTCACAAGCACACATCACCTGAAAAATACATTGTTAAAAAAAAAAAAAAGACAGTACTTTGTTTCAGGGACAAGCTTAAAGTCATTAAAATAACTGCAATTTCCAAAGACTGACCATTCCCTCACACCATACACACATCCTCCTGTCCAGTTCTGAGCCCAGCTCATTATCCATTTGCAACATCTGTGTAAGATAAATGTATTGATGGCTGAGATCAATGAAAAGTCCATTCAACTGAATATTGCCATCTGGACAAAAGCCAAATTTTTTCATTCTGCTCTACTTTTTCTGTGAGCTTAGTTAAACTGAACTCTTTTAAGTTATTATGGACCTCATTTAAGAGACCCTACAATATTCTTTTCTGCCAATTTTCTTTTTATCTCTGTCCTTAATCTTCTTTTTGATACATGCCAAATAATAGTATCTATAGATCAAAGGTTATGACATGTATAATTTAATGACCTTTTGTGCATAGCCCTATTGTCCAGAATGTCACAATTAATTTGCAACTCTTAAGTGGGAAAGGGAAAAAATAAGAGAATAGCATTTATGTAGGATCTACTTTATGTCAAGCACTTTGCAAATATTATCATATTTGATCATTATAACAACTCTGCAAGGTAAGGGCTATAATTATTATTTTACAGTTGACAAAATTGAGACAAATAGAGATTGAGTTTCCAAGAGTCACATATCTGATATTAAATTTGAACTCGAGTTTCCTGGATCTATATTTTATCTACTGTACCACCTATCTGCTCCACCAATGGAACTTCAGTAAGCCTGCTCTTCTACAGCCCCTCCAATAATTATTATTATCCTTTTTTGGTATCTCTGTCAATCTGATGAACATGAAATAGAACATCATGTTCAATTCAGAGAGATGTTTTCAGTCCCAGATTGGTTTCCTGTGCTCTACTATTTTTTTTGCCTTCTAGCCCAGGATTGCCCATCTGCTTACTTTGTAATGGTCTCTATGTGGCTTCCTCTCAGCTAGTTCTTCAGTAGAAGAATTAGGTTTTAAAGTGTCCCATTACTCTGCAGGCTCTGAAATAAGTGCAGAATATCTCTTTAAAGTTTTCTGAAGGTTTCCACTATCACTGCCTCCTCACCCACTCTCCATTAATAGCTACAGAGGAAGAGACTAGAATTTACTGTAACAAATGAAAGAAGAAAGTCACAAAGTTAAAAGAACTTTTAAAAGCTCACTGTGGTTTTCAATGAAAAAATGTAAATGGAACAAATTCAGGTCTTTTGTAGTTCCTTCTTTGTCACTGACCTATTCTTTTAATTTTTGTTCCCAGAGCCAGATTTTTTTTTTCAGTAGGATTGCAGCAAGCTAGAACTACCTAGCTTAGAGTAAATTCAGGTCAACAAAGCAGGTAGGTTTTCTGGTCATCTCTAGAAAGTCCTTCCCAGTTCTATCTCCAGATAGAGGGAAATGGCTGAAAAATGACACTTTCCTATCTGCACCAATATACAACATTCCCATCACCACTTTCTCAGCAGTGTTTAGATCACCCTTCATTTATGCTTTCTTCCTTTACCAGTCCTAGAAGTTTCTGTGAGTCTAACTTTGAGAAACTATCTAACCTTGAATTTAAAAATGTTTGGAAGGGGTATGGCAGTTGTCTTCAAATGTCTGAAAGGCTGTAACATGAAAAAAGCATTTGATTTGAGGCCTTCGTCTTGGAGTCTCTCTTTACTAGAAAGTCATTTTCCTTGTTGATCCCAGAAATTCCTCCGCTGAAACATGATATTTACCATTTTCATCCTGTCATAGAAGTCTCAATAACTTGAGCCCCATAATGGATTATTTTACTTTTGATTTATTTCTTACAAAGCTAATTAGTTTGTCTAAAGAAAATGAACTGGTCATTTGTTAAAACTTATTATACTCTTGAAATGTTCAGTTCCTTTACCTATTTTTCTCCATTATCATTGGGTCTTAGAATCCTGGTGATGACAGGCACCATCATTCCCCTGGATCTCTCAGCAACAAACAGGTTCTTTAAAATGACAGGAACAGATGATCATCTCTTTCATTTTCAAAGTCTGTGTACTCAGTCACGTCTCTGTTATCTGGCAGTTATATACCTTTAGTTCTCAGTTCATTTGCATAAAACATGATTAGCAAACCCTGAACCTAAAGATTCAACCCTATCTTAGCCCAGGCTTATGGGATCACTGAAAAGTGATTTATTTAGCATTTTAGCAGCCATCTCTTATAACACATGCACAAAAGTAATACCTACTATAACATATCTGGAAAATAACCATCCAGTCTCTACTTAAACCCTTCCAGGAAAGGAAATTTTATACCTTTCCTGCACCCTCAGGAACTGTCCAATTAGATGACATTAGCTGCCCTGCTATCCCATCTTCCAGTTCTTGGCATTTTTATTGGCTGTTCCCTAGAATGTTTTTCTGGAGAGCAATCTAGAACTATGCCCAAAGAGCTATCAAACTGTGCGTACCCTTTGACCCAGCAGTGCCATTACTGAGTCTTAACTCAAGGAAATCATAAAGAAGGGGAAATGACCCACATGTGCAAAAATGTTCATAGCAGCTCTTTTTTGTGATAGCAAAAAATTGGAAAATGAATAGATGCCCATCAATTGGGGAATGGCTGCATAAGTTAAGGAATAAAAAAGTAATGAAATATTATGTTTTATAAGAAATGATGAACAAACTGACTTTAGAAAGACCTGGAAAGATTTACAGGAACTGATATAAACAAAACCAGGAATATATTGAACACAATAACAGAAAGAATATATGATGATCAACTATGAAAGATCTGGTTTTTCTCAGTGGTTCAGTACTCCAAAGCAATCCCAAAAGACTTTGGATTGGAAATGCCATCTGGATCCAGGGGAAAAAATAGATGGAGATTGAATGTAAATTAATATACATGCTTTGTTTACTTCTTTTTTCTGTTTTTTTTTTTCTCTCCCATGGTTTTTCCCTTTTGCTCTGATTTTTCTCTCCCAACATAATTCATAAATCAATGTGTATTAGAAATAAATAAACTAATTTGGAAGAAAAAAAGAATGCTCTCCCTTTCACCTTAACTATAATGCCTGGCTTTCTGGTTTCCTCCCAGCTAAAACCCCACCTAATTTCTTTTTCAAGAATTCTTTCCCAATTCTAGTTCTTCCCATCTTCATTATTTCCAATTTATTCTGCATGTCACTTCTTTGTATATAGCTGTTTGTATAGTGTTCCCCTCATTAGACAGTTAGCATCTGAAAATAGGAACCAACTTTTTACCTTTCTTTGGATCCCCAATGTTTAGGCACTATGTGCCATTCTGAATCAGTGTAACTGTGACTAAATCAATGACCTCTGGAGGCAGCCTTTGAAACTTTTGAACTGGTCTAATTGTTAGGAAGTTTTAGCTTATAGCAAGCCTGAATTTGTCTCTTACCAACTTTTACTCAAGGCCTTTATTTTTCTCCCCTAGAGTAAAATAGAACAAACTATGCTCTTCCTTATCATCACACAGTTATCCCATCTCTTGGAAAACTTCTTAAGTTCCTTTCTGATACTCATAGTAGAGATTTAAAGCCCTCCTCCCTGGTCTTTCTCTCTCTCTCTCTCTCTCTCTCTCTCTCTCTCTCTCTCTCTCTCTCTCTCTCTCTCTCTCTCTCTTTCTCTCTCTCTCTCTCTCTCTCTCTCTCTCTCTCTCTCTCTCTCTCTCTCTCTCTCTTTCTCTCTCTCTCTCTCTCTCTCTCTCTCTCTCTCTCTCTCTCTCTCTCTCTCTCTCTCTCTCTCTCTCTCCAATGTTCATCCACTCCTTCTGCATCTTCTTTGGTCTCCATACAAGTTCATTTGTCTCCTCTTTAGAAGTTTTTTTTGTACTTTCCAAATTTCATTGTTTCTTTTAATTGTTTTTATTTAATTTTAACAATCTTAAAATTTTTGAGTTCTGAATTCTTTCCCTCCCTCCATCCCTACTCCATCAATTTCCTTCTGAAATTGTAGTGTCCAGAACCAAACACAATATTTCAGCTAAGGCCCGATGAATGAGAGCAGAGTAAACTAGAACTGTCACTTCTCTATTCCTAGAAGCTATACTTCTCCCAATGTAGTCTGAGATCTCATTAGCCTTTTGGAGTGTCACCTCACATTGTTGACTTTTATTGAGTTTGCAGCCTCTCAAAGCCCCCAGACTTGTCTAAACAAACCTCCCCCCATCTTTTACTTGTGAAGTGTATATGTGTATATGGGAGGGGGTGGAGGAGGGTTGTACCCACATGTAAGACTACATTTATATCTTTTTCATTACATCTGATTCAGCCCAAAGCTGTGAGTCTATCAAGATCTTTTTACAACTTGGTTAGGTTATCCAATGAGTTATCTAACCTACCAGCATTGTGCCATATGCCAAAATGATAAGTATACTATCCAAGAATTGTGAAAAAATATTAAGCAACAGAAGGCTAAGCCTAGATTCCTGTGCTACTCCATCAGAGACATCCTACCAAAATGGCCTTGAATCATTTCTAATTACTCTTACAGTCCAGCTATGCAACCACTTCTGTATCTATCTATTATTATCTAATTCTTATCTCTCCAAATTTTTCAAAGAATAGCATGAGATACTTTATTAGAAGTTTGGCTAAAATATAGTTAAACTGCAATAATACCGTTTCCCACAAGTCACAAAAAGGAAATTAAGTTTGTCTGGAAAGATTTTTTTTTTTTCTAGATGAAACATACTTTTTGTTTTCATCAGTCTCTTTTCTAAATGTTCGTCAACCATTTCTTTAATGATCTGTTCTAGAATTAGCCTAGGAATCAAAATCAAGTTTACTGGTCTATAATTACAGACTTAATTCCTCCCTTTTTGGCAGGGGGTAGGAGGGGAATTTGGACATAATCTGTCCTCCAAACTTATATAACTTCTCCTGCTTTCCATGATCTTTCTAATACTTGGAGAGTCTTGGAAATCACATAACCTAGTTCTTTCAATACCAGAGGGTGTAGTGCATCTGGGCGGGATGACTTAATTTCATCTGGAGCAACCAAGTACTCAAAATTAAACAGTCTCTATATGGAAGTTGAAAGCATTTTTTCATCATAAATCTTTATAAATTGTCTTGGGTAATCATATTTATCAGAGTAGCTAAGTCACTTTTAATCTTCTTTACAATATTTCTGTTACTATATATAATAATCTCCTTGTTCTGTTCATTTCATTCTCTATTGATTCATATGTCTTCCCAGTTTTTTTTTTTCTGAAACCATCCCCCTGATCATTTCTTTTAGTATTCCATCATAATCATATGCTAAAAGTTGCTCAGCCATTCCCAATTAATGGTCATCCCCTCAATTTCCAATTCTTTGCCATCACAAAAAGAGATGCTGTAAATATTTTTTAATTTGATTTCTTTGGGAAGTAGACCCAGTAGTGGTATTTCAGGGTCAAAAAGTATACATAGTTTTATAGTTTTTAGAAATAATTTGTTAATAACAAATTTTTGGAAATAACTCCAAATTGTTCTTCAGGGTAGTTACAGAAGTTCAGAACGTTACCAATAGTGTACTAGTTTCCCTATTTTCTCTAACATTTGTTTTATAGATAGATAGATAGATAGATAGATAGATAGATAGATATAGATATAGATATAGATATATAGATATAGATATATATAGATATACATTTGTTATATATATACACACATACACACACACACACACACACACACACACACATATATATATATATATATATATATATATATATATATATATATATATACATATGTAGTAGTGTTTCCCACATCCCCTCAAAATTCATCATTATCTTTTTCTATCATCTTAGCCAATTTAAGATGTGTGTAATGGTACCTCAGAGTTGTCTTAATTTACATTTCTCTGATCAATAATAATTTAGAACATTTTTTCATATGAGTATAAATGGTTTTAATTTCTTCATCTGAAAATTGTCTGTTCATACCCTTTGACCATTTATCAATTGGAGAATAGCTTGAATTCTTATAAATTTGAGTCAATTCTCTATGTATTTTAGAAATGAGACCTTTATCAGAATCCTTGGATATAAAAAAAATTCCCAGTTTATTACTTCCCTTCTAATCTTGTCTGCATTGGTTTTGTTTGTACAAAAACTCTTTAATTTAATGTAATCAAAATTATCCAATTTGCATCCCACAATGTAAGCTAGATCCTCTTTGGCTACAAATTCTCTCCCTTTTCACAGATCTGAGAGGTAGACCATCCCCTGCTCTTCCAATTTGTTTATAATATTACTCTCCCACATCCAAAATCATTAACCTATTTTGATCTCATCTTGGCATAGAGTGTTAGGTGTGGGTCAATATCAGTTTTCACCATCCTAATTTCCAATTTTCCTGAAAATCCTGTCAAATAGTGAGTTCTTATCCCAGAAACTGGGTTCCCTGGATTCAACAAACACTAGATTATGATAGTCACTGACTATCATATCTTGTGAACCTAACCCATTCCATCAATCAACCACTTTATTTCTTAGTGCCAAATGGCCTTAATGACCACTGCCTTATAGTGTAATTTAGTTTGGTTTTCTCATTATCTAACCTAATGCCTTTAATCTCTTTTTCTTCTTTTATTGCCAAAGCTAACATTTCTAATACAACATTGAATAGTAATGGTGATATTGGGCAACCTTGTTTCACCTCTAATCTTATTGGGAATGGTTCTCGTTTGTCCCCATTACATATGAGGCTTGCTGAGGGTTTTTAATAGATGCTACTGATCATTTTCAGGAAAATTCCATTGATTCCTATATTCTTAGTATTTTCTCTTAGGAATAGGTGTTGAATTTTATCAAATGATTTATTTGTATTTTTTGATATAATCATATGATTTTTATTAGTTTGGTTATTGATATACTCAGTTATGCTAATAGTTTTCCTAATATTGAACTAGTCCTACATTCCTGGGGATGTTTTAGTGTATTATCCTGGGGATGATTTTCTGTAATCTCTTTATTAATACTTTATTTAAGATTTTTGCATCAATATTCATTAGGGAAATTGGTCTATAATTTTCTTTTTCTGTTTTCATCCTATCTGGTTTCAGCACCATACCAGTATCATAAAAGGAATTTGGTAAGACTCCTTCTTCCCCTATTTTTTCAAATAGTTTGCATAGTATTGAAATTAATTGTTCTTTAATATTTGGTAGAATTTACATGTAAATCCATCTGGCCCTGAAAATTTTTTCTTAGGGAGTTGATTAACTTGTTCTATTTCTTTTTCTAAAATAGGACTATGTAAACAATTTATTTCTTCTTCTGTTAATCTGGACAATCTATATTTTTATAGGTATTCCTCCATTTCACTTAGATTATCAAATTTATTGACATATAATTGGGCAAAATAACTCCTAATTACTGCTCTAATTTCCTCTTCACTGGTAGAAAGTTATGCCTCTTTATTTTTGAAACTAACAATTTGATTTTCTTCTTTCCTTTTTTCTTATCAAATTAACTAGAGGATTATCTATTTTATTGGTTCTTTATAAAATCAACACTTAGCTTTATTTATTAATTCAATAGTTTTCTTACTTTCAATTTTATTAATGTCCCTTTATTTTCAGAATTTCAAATTTGGTATTTAATTGGGTTTTTTAAAATTTGTTCTTTTTCTAGCTTTTTTTAGTTGCAAGCCCAGTAAGCATCTAGAGATATAAAATTTCCTAATAACCATTTTGGCTGCATCCCACAAATTTTGGTACATTACCTCATTATTGTCATTCTCTTGGATGAAATCATTGATTGTATCTATGATTTGTTTATTTATTTATTTTTGACTGAGGTAATTGAGGTTAAGTGGCTTGCCCAAGGTCACACAGCTAGGAAGTATTAAGTGTCTGAGACAAGATTTGAACTCAAGTCCTCCTGACTTCAGGGCTAATATTCTATCTACTGTGCCACCTAGTTGCACCCACTCATTCTTTAGGATTAGATTATTTAGTTTCCAATTAATTTTTGGTCTATTTTCCTCTGGCCTTTTATTGAATTTTTATTGCATCGTGATCTGAAAATTTTTTTTACTATTTCTACCTTTCTGCATTTTATTTTGAGCTATTATGTTTTTTGAGTATTATGCCCTAATACATGGTCAATTTTTGTATAGGTTCCATGTACTCCCTAGAAAAAAAGTATATTCCTTTCTGTCTCTATTCAATTTTCTTCAAAGGTCTTTGATTCCTAACTTCTCTAGGATACTATTTACTTTCTTAACTTCTTTCTTATTTATTTTGTGGTTTGATTTAGTCCTGAGAGAACAAAGTTGAGATTCCCCACTAGTATAGTTTTGCTATTTAATTCTTCTTGCAGATCTCTTAGTTTCTCTTTTAGGAATTTGCTTGCTATACCACTTGGTGCATATATGTTTATCTTATTGTTATAGCCAGTATTTTAGCACAGTATTGAATGAAAATGGTGTTTATGGACATTCAAAATACTGGATTAACTCTTGGCTACTTTTTTGGATTTTGTCTGCTCTTCTTCTTTCTATGGTATCTAATTGGGGCATGAGTTTAGGCAGTCTTCTCCCTTCCCTATACATTTTAAGCTTAAGTCTGTTTGGATTAGATTTTTAAGCAACATGACAAATACATTTTTATTAACTTTCATTAAATATACTGAATTGCTGGCCAAGATTCTGATCCATGAATCTTCTTCTTATATATCATCTTCTTAAAGAGATGTTCACCTCCCAAATTATTATTTTTCTCTTCTGTATTCTTTGCCTTTAATTGGCATAGTGAGAAATAGATCACCTGTGCTTTTGTTGTCTTCAATTTCTAGGCCTAGACTTGATAAGAGTACAATGTACTTTTTAGAGTGCCTATATGCTCACTTGTGCTATTAAGAACCATCTTGTAAACCATCAGAATAAAATAGCTATCATCTATTTTGCTTAGTCAGGATATATTCTAAATACATGCCCTGGGAAGACAGCTAATCTCTCCTGGTTGCTGTTGTACCAAATACTTCTGAGAAAGGAAACACTAATTACACTTACTCTTTGTCCTCTGACTCTTAGAAAATTATCTATTGCTTTTTGGAGTTCTACCAACCACGCTTTGGAGAATAATCATTTTTTTCCTCTTCTAAGACTCCCAACTTCCTTACCCTTAGGAACAGTGAACCCCAAATATAGGTTTTAGCTCTAGTTGCCTGATTGTCCCCTTCTTTATGTTACGTTCTTCCAGTCTTTTGGCAACTAGTTGGTACAATGGACAGAACACTAGATCTCAAGTTAAGGAGACCTGAGTTCAAACCTGGCCTCAAACACTTATTAGCTGTGTTACAGCTGTACAAGTCACAATCTCTATATGTGCCAGTTTCCTCAACTGTAAAATGTGGAAATAAAAATAACATCTACTTTTAGGGTTATTATGAAAACCATGTGAGATAATATTTGTAAGTACTTAGCACAGTACTTGACGCTTAAAGACTCTTATTAAATATTTGTTTTTTCCTTCCTTTCTTCAACATTATAATGAAGGAAATATTTTCTGCCTCAGATCCCCTTTTCCTCAATTGAAATCTTCTGTTTCCCTCAAGAAGGGGGCATTCTTTCTAACAATATGAAATTTGAGGAAAAATTATTTGAGTCCCTTCATCTTCTCCTCCCAGAGGGAGATCAGCCTAAACTTGGAACTCAGTATCAGCCCCCCAGCTGTGGCAGCAATACAAACATCAGACGATGGATACAAATCAGTACACAATTTCCCCTACTATCCATTTTAGATAAGATTTTCAGCTTTTATTAAAATTCCTATGGGTGTGTTTACACCTCAACCTTATGTACAGCCAATTATCATTACTCAAGATGAAGAGGCCATTAAGTAAACTTCTTTGGAAGCAAAGGAACAAGAAAAAAAAAGATTGAAGACCATTAGCTGCTTAATGATTGAGGAAATTGAAAAGTGAAAAGGTCTATTATTAGACTGTTTATTTCACTCATTGGGCATTTTCCTCCCTTTCACTGTAATGCCTGTTTAATCCCCAAGTAAACAAATCCCTGCTAGCAGATTCTAGGAAAAGAATTTAGGTCAGAGTCATGCTGTAGGCCTAATAGTCTGTGTCTCTTAATCAGTAGGTCCATTTTGAGATTGTGAAAGAATTGTTTATAATAAACCAAAAATAAAAAGAGACAATTCAAACAAATAAAAATATATTTGTCATTGTTAATAGCCACAGACAATAATATATGCTATTATAGAGTTTTTTTTTAATTTTCAAAGAGCGCAATATATAGAATCTTTTCAATATATAAAATTTGCAAAATAGATTGATCAATGAGGAATTGTTCACTTCACAAAATCTTTATTTCACAAGAGGATTAGCTGTAAATTTCTTTTAGAGAAAAAAAAACATTTTTATGGAAATAACATGATATGATTTATAACTTGCCTGGAATGTATTTCTTACTCAAAACGAAGTACATCTAGACTTTATCATTTAGATTTTTAAAATACTAATTTCCTTCACCCTAAGGCCTGACAGTTTAACTCCAAAAATACAATTGGTTAGTAGATGTAAGATGTAGAGAGGTTGAGACATTTTGCGCCTGGATGAGATTAACTAGAATATGTAGAATTAAGAATAGTGCAGAATGTCCTTGGCAAAACCTGAAGAGGTATAATACCAGAAAGAGAAAGAGGTGACAGTCTATTAGTTAAGAGAGACCTCAGAGACAAAGTAGTCCAACATGTACCTCAAGAGTGAATGCCTTTTCTAGCATCCCTGACCAATAGTAATATAGCTTTCACTTAATGACATTCAATGATGGAGAAAGTCCAACCTTTTGCCCTCTCCCCTCCACACTACCCAAAAGTAGCCTAATTCAGTTTTGAGTCAGATCTTAAGTATTAGGCAGTTTTACCTTTCAGTGAGTTGAATTCAATAATAATAATAATAACATCCTAAGCACAATCCTTTGTCCATGCTATCTGTGGAGGGGGCCAGAGGAAGGAGAATCAGTTTAGGTATAGAAGCTAGGACATACCAATTAGTCAGACAATGTGCAGCATGCACTGAGATTATTCTGATAGCTATAGAGACCTAGCAGGAAGCCCCAAATAACAAAGAACCATGCTCTGGTGCTACTGCTTGTTGTACTGGCACCCCAGCCAATGTGCTACAAACATTCCTAAAAAGCCTAGAATTTGTTTGACCCTATTTGCACCCATCATGAAGATCAACTCAACATGGAAAGCAGAGGAGCTAGTTTTATTTCTTCATGTTATGATATGACAAGAAGGCAAGTTGCTCTGGAACTAATCTGAAATGCCAATATCTGATCTTCTAGAAATATGCATGGCATTGAATACTAATATGGAGGAAACAGAAGCACACAAGAAATGTACTAAAATATGAATATTTTCATTATGTACCAGTACTGCAGCGTAATAAAATGGGAAATAGACTTTAGTAATTATAAGCAAAGGATACGTTACATATTTGTGTGTGTATATATATATATATATATATACACACACACATATGTATATAGAGACACACATGTAGGTATAGGTGTGGACATATGTGTGTATGTGTAGGTATACATATATACCATTTCTTTGTCAACAGTACTCTCAATTTCAAATCATATAACAATATAATCCAGATTAATATCTCTAAGATATGTCAATGTACCAAATACTCAAATTTGCCAATGTAGAATTAAAGTCTTTCAAAATATAGAGAGACGTAGCTTAGTAGAAAAGCAAATCAAAGCCAGACGGGTATAGGATGAAACATTTATATTCCCCATCCTATCTGCAGCTGGACCAGTCCTGGTGACATATCCTGTGAGGTAATGGATGATGAACTGATATCACAATACATCTATTCAATTACAAAAAGTAGCCATTTTATCCATCTCTAGAACAGCCTGCAGAACACAAAATACAGAAACTTAGGATAGCAACTTGTCCCCACAGTTTTTATCTGAACTCTTTTGAAAAGATGAAATATGAGATGTGATAATAGCATCTAACATTTATTGAGCTCTTTGAGTTTGTATAAAACTTTACATATATGATCTCATGTGATCCTCATTTCCATTCGTTGGTCCTAGTTTTGTCCTCAAGGACCAAGCAGAACAAATTTAAATTCCACATAAAAAGTACAGGTGCATAGATGAAATATTTATTTGATATACTTGAAATATTTGAAGCATCCATCCTTTCACTCTTTCAGTTTTTCTTCTCTGACCTAAACATTCTGATACTTACAAGGCTAAAAAATAAAGATAAAAATCATTTGGATAGAGTCAATTTGGTACAGATCATTGCTAGATTAAGAACGTGCTTAAAAAGTGAGTCCCAGACTAAAAAACTTGACTTGGAAAGTGATCCAAATATGTCTCTGCTCACAGAGAGTGGGGAAAATATCCTTAAGTCAATCTAGTTTAAACCCCTTATTTTATAGATGAGGAATCTTAAACCCCAAAAGAGTAAGTGACTTCAAAGTTGCATATAGCATAAGTGGCAGAACTAGGATTCAAATCCAGATCATCATCTCAGTGAAGCATGAAAGCTTAAACCTTAATAAGACTTTTGGGATACCCTGTATAGAAAACTGAACTATAAATCTACTTTGTCTTAAATGGTGAATGTGCCATATCTCTATTAGTTGTAAATGTTAAACATAAAACTTTGTGTAAGAAAGACCTGAGTTCAAATTTTGCTTCAGTGACTTAGAAGCTGTGTGGGACTGGGCAATTCACTTAATTTCTGTCTTCTTCAGTTTATTCAATTGTAAGTGTTATTGTAGGATAAAATGAAATATTTGAAAAGTTATTTGAATAACTTAAAGTATAATTTATTATTACATACTTATTATTGTTATTATTATTATTATTACACACGTTACTTCTAAATATTAGTGCTCACATGTTAAAACTATATGGATTGCTTGCTGTCTTGGGGAGGGGGGAAGGGGAAAAGGTGAGAGAAACATCTGGAATGCAAGGTTTTGCAAAGGTGAATGTTGAAAACTATCTTTGTATGTATTCAGAAAAATAAAATACTATTAAGAATAAGTACTGGTGCTCAACATCACTGTGACTAATGAGTGTTTACAAATCAATATATTCCAGGCTTTCTTCATTTTCTTCCTTTTTTATAATTAAGCAAAATTATTTCTATCTTGCCACTATCCTGATATGTAGATCGAAAAAGCACTGACTTCGTGTTCTTTGGTCTTCTTTTCTATCAAAGAATAAAGTGAATGCCTTTAGCCAGTGTAGCATCAAAGCCTTAATTGCATCATCTTAGTTAATTAAAAGTAAACCTATAGGCAGTATATACTTAAGTATTCAGCAATATCAAAGTTGCATTAGAAGAAAGAAATAATATTTGCCTAGAATTTAATTAACATTTGTTGCTTAGAAGCTATGCCCAAATTCGGAGAGTTATCCATTTACCAAATGTTTAAAACTAATAAAAGTAACATTAAGAAAAATAAAAGTTTAAATAAAATAACATAAAATAAAAATAATTGCCTTTAAAAAAAAAGAAAAGTTTTTTTTAATTTCTTTCCAGAGTCATAATTATTATAATGCATAGAATATAAAGGGGAATAAAGGGAGAGAAAATAGAAATAAAATAAATGAGAAAATATAATCATTTTAAGTGTTTTAAATTGTACAAGGAAATATAAGGCATAGAGAAGGATAAAAAGTTCTTAGAATTTTCATTTTTTAGGAAAGTACATAGTCCAGCATGTCTTCATTCTTCTTTCAACTCTACACACTTACTTCAGGATACCACAGAAGCCTTCTCATCCTTAACACTCTTGTTTCTAAAGTCTCCTTAAGCCAAAAGGTCACTCTTTGGATTCCCTCTCTACCTTGCTTCCCATCCCTGATTTTTAGCTCCTTTTATATCTTCTGTTCTCCACAACACTTAAGTTCCCTATTATAAGCTCTCTGAAGGTAGAGATTAATCTTTTATCACCTTTCCATTTTTATTTCTATTCATAGGAAATTATTAACAATAGTTTGTTATACTCATAAGATTGGCTAATATGTCAAAAAAAGAAAAATTATAGATGTAGAAGGGAATGGGGGGACACTAATGCACTTTTGGTAGAGTTGTAAACTGATTCAGACATTCTGAAGAACAATTTGGAACAATAAAATTGTGCATATTCTTTGAACCAGAAATACTACTATTAAATCTGTATCCTAAAGAGATTGTTCAAAAGTTGATGATGGAGTGAGAACCTCATTGTTCAAAATTACTCATAGCAGCTCTTTCTGTGGTGGCTAAGAATTAGAAATTGAAAAGATGCTCATCAATTGGGCTATGGCTGAATAAGTTGCACTATATTATTTTAATAAAATATTATTATGCTATAAGAAATGAGAAGCAACTAATTTAAAGAAAATCTTGTGAAGACTTACATGAATTGATACAAAATGAAGTGAATAGAACTAGGGGAACACTACAAAATTTGTTTGATGAACAACTCTGAAAGACCTAGTTTTCCTAGGCAATACAATAATCCAAGACAATTCCAAGTAACTCATGATAAAAAAAAAATGCTTTCTGCTTCCACAGAAAAAGTTGCTATTCTCTGAATGTACACTAAAAATACTGTTTTCACATTCTTTTTGTTATTTGATTTTTCTTGTACAAAATAACTAATATAGAAAGATTTTACATGATTACACATGTATAACTTATGTCAGATTACTCAGAGAGTAACTCTCAGAGAATGAGAAGAAAAGAGAGAAAGGACAGATTTTGGAAATCAAACTTTAAAAAAAAAGAATGTGAAAAATTGTTTTTACATGTAACTGGGGAAAATAAAATACTAAATAAATTTTTAAAATGTTGATTTTATACCAACAAAAAAGGAAAATAATATTTTATTTTCCTCCAATTACATATAAAACCAATTTTAACATTTTTTTAAACTTTTGAGTTCCAAATTTTCTCCCTTCCTCCACTCTCCTCCTTTTGAGGAAAATGCATTGAGAAAGCAAGCAATTTGATACAGGTTATACATGTATAGTCATGCAAAACATTTCCATAATAATCATGTTATAAAAGAAATCATAAAAACTAAAAACTATCAAGAAAAATAAAGTTAAAAATATGCTTTAATCTGAATTCAGATACCATCAGTTATTTTACCAGAGATATGACAGCACCTTTCATCATAAGTCCTTCAGAGTTGTTTTTGATGACTATAATGCTGAGAATAGCTCAATCATTCACATCTGATCATCTTAAAATATTGCTGTTACTTTGTACACAGGACATTTCACTTAGCATCAGCACATATAAGACTTTCCAAATTTTTCTGAGAGCATCCTATTAATCACAAAATATTATTTTTTAAAATAATTTGTTACCTGTTGTTTGAAGGACATTCAAAAAGTCAGAAGACCTGAGTTCAAATCCTAATGTTGTTTGGCTCAAGCTTTCAAATCATTAATCTCAAAAAGCTTCTGTTTTCTTACCTGTAAAAAAAAGACTAATAATAATTGCACTACCTATACCATAGGAATTTTATTAGAAAAACACTTTATATATCTTACACAGGTTTGGGGGTTTATGGAACTGGACCTGCAGTTTTATTAGTAAAGAGAACATTTGAGTGGGAAATTTCCTGAAGGCAATATCTTTTTTTTTCAACTTCCAGGCTTAGAACTGGATTTCATCACTTCTTTTTGTGCTATGGATACCTTTAGTGGCCTATTTATCTCTTCTGGAAATGAAGTCTTTAAATGCACAAAATATACAAGATTACACAAGAAATGAAAGACTTTTTTTTCCTCCCCAAGTGAAAGTCTCAAATATATCCATGAACCCCCACATAATTAACTTGATCTTTAAAAAGTTGCTTATATTCAGTTGGGTATAGAAATCTATCTTACCTTACAGAGTGGAGGAGAGGGTAGTCAGAAGCAAAACACTTTTGTGGATGGAGGGATTGAAAGGGAGAGAAAATAAAAATAAAGGGGGGGGTGGATAAGATAGATAGAGGGAAATACAGTTAGCAATCCTAACTGTGAAAATATGTTTTACAGCCAGTTTCTCTGATAAAAATCTCATTTCTCAAATATGTAGAAAACAGAGTCAAACTTATTAAAAAATATGTCATTCCCCAATTGATAGATGGTCAAAATATATGATGTCAGTTTTCAGATGAAATGATGAAAGCTGTCTATAGCCACATTTTTAAAATGCTCTAAATCACCATTGAATAGAATAATACAAATTAAAACCATTCTGAGTTAGTATCTCTCACTTATTACATTGGCTAGTGGGACAGAAAAAGAAAATGATGATTGTTGGAGGGGCTATGATAAAATTGAGACACTAATGAACTATTTATTAGTGAAGTTGGGAACTGATTCAACCATTACATAGAACAATTTGGAACCATGCACAAAAGGGTATAAAACCATTTATACCCTTTGATCTAGCAATATCACTGCTAAGTCTGTATTCCAAAAGAGATTAAAAAAAGGGAAATTACCTCTGTGTACAAACCTATTTATAGCAACTATTTTTATGGTGGCTAAGAATTAGAAATTGAGAAGATTCCCATCAACTGGAAAATGACCAAAAAAAGTTGTGGCATATGATTGTGATAGAATACCAATAATGAGCAGGATGCTCTTTCAAAGAAACCTGAAAAGACTTACATGAACTGAAGCAAAGTGAAATGAGTAGGACCAGGAGAACATTGTACAAATAACAGCAATATTGTAAGATGATCAACTGTGAATGACTTAGCTATGCTCAACAATACAATCATCTAAGACAACTCTGAAGGACTTATAATGAAAAATGTTAACCATCCCCAGAGAAAGAACTGATGGAGTCTGAATGCAAATCAAAGCATATTTTTAAACTTACTTTCTTTTTCTTGAGATTTTTTGAGGTCTATGTTTTCTTTTACAACATGACTAATATGGAAATGTTCTGTATGACTCCATGTCTTTATTAAATGCTTGTCTTTTCAATGAAAGAGGTGAGGAAGGAAGAGGAGAATTTGGAACTCAAACTTTTTAAATTAATGTTAAAAATTTGCTTTAGATGTAATTAAGGGAAAATTAAATAGAAATATATAATAAAAATGAAAAAAAAAAAGTTGACTAGAGCCTAAGTGACTTATGCAGGGTCTCAGAACCAGGATGTTCCAGGGGGATGATTTAAATCCAGCTTCAAGGGCCAGGTCTCTATGTATTATGCCATGCTCTCTGTATAAACTATAAAACACTATATAAACTTGTCAAACAAACAAAAATTTCTTAAGCACCCACTGTGTGTCAAGCATTGTGCTAAGCATTAGGAATACAAATACAAAAGTCATACAGTCCCTAACCTCAAAGAGCTTACAACTTACAAGCTGGAGAAGCAGCTAAGTGGCACAGTGAATAGAGCCCTGGACCTGGAATCAAAAAGATTTGAGTTCAAATCCAGCCTCAGGAGACTGGTAGCTATGAGACCCCAAGGAAGTCACTTAACTTCTGCCTACCTCAGTTTCCCCATTGATAAAATGGGGATAATAATAATAGCTCCTTAATATTGTTTTAAGGTAAATGACATGACATTTATAAAGTGCTTTATAAACCCTAAAACAATATAGAAATACTAGCTATTATTCTTAATAGGATACAGGATATGAATAAAGAGTTTGCAAAAAAGAGAGGGAAGACACTAGTCAGATGAGGAAGAGACCCACGGCAGAGAAGTATCATGCAGACCAAAGATGTTAAACATGTGGCGTGTGGGCTTTAAGCAGCCCACAATTGTTCCACATGCAACCAGAACCAGATTAAAATGATGTTTCTATATAATTTTAATATATTGATGTATTAATTTAAAAATTAATAACATTAATTTAAAAAACAATATACAATATATAAACGTGTGATTTTCTAAGTCAATATGTGGCCCACAGAGATTCTTATTTATAGTATAGTGATGCCTCTTTTTTTCTTTCTTTCTTTTTTTTTTTTTTTTTTTTTTTTTTGCAATTGGGGTTAAGTGACTTGCTCAGTGTCACATAGCCAGGAAGTATTAAGTGTCTGAAGCCATATTTGAACTCAGGTCCTCCTGACTTCAGGGCTGGTGCTCTCTCTATCCACTGTACCAACTAGCTGCCCCTGTGGTGCCTCTTTCTACTCTTTTGACACCAGGGAAAGATATCCAAGGATATCCTTTGGAAGAGGATATCCAAGAAAGAGCTGTCACTACGATTGAGCTTGGTAGAGAAGTTGACAAGGTTAGAACTGAGTTGGAGGAAACATATTGAACTTAGAATGAAGAAATCGTTATGGTGAGAGCAGTTTCTGATGAGAACAGAAACCAGAGAGCAAGAGGCTGAGAAGTGAGTGAAAGTGGAGAAAGTGGGAGCAATGAGTATGAACAGTATTTTCTATAGATTTAGATATAAAAGATGGCGGAGAGATATGGCAATAAATTGAGGAGATGATGCAATCAAATGAAGGGTTCTGTTTATGTTTTTGGCATGGGGAGATCTGGATGTATTTTTAAAGAAAGTAAAGGGGAAGATAAAGAGAGGTTGAAAATTAGGGAAAGGGACAATATGGAGGATATGAGAAGAGATAGGATCAAGGATATGACTAGAAGCATTGATGTTAGCAAAGATAAGGGTCACTTCTTCCTTTGAGAACAGAACAAAAGAGGAATGATGCTGCAGTTATTTGATGTAGAATTGTTGCCAATGAATTGCCTCAATGGACAGTCAAAGCGTGATTCAAGTAAGTAGCAGTGTATGTGAAAACAGAGGAGAGAGTTTGTATAGAACATCACATGAATATGAATTATTGTTTGAAAATGCCAGCAAAATGAAACTGGAGCATTCCCTGCTCTCCTTCTCTTCCATATCATTATTCTTTAAATACACTGAGGCATCTTTGCTGAAATTGAAGACACTGCAAAGCACTTATTAGAGAGGCCTCCAGACAGCTGCAGCATTTCTATGCAAGTTTCTACATAATGAAGATTTGTATTACCAGAAATTCCAGTCTTGAAAAGCAAAGTCTTGTTAGATGAAATTTTTAAAAGGGTTTGTGTGAAGTAGTGGATATCACTGAGCTTTTCAGAAAATCAATTTGGAGAGATCGCAGCATATCTATCTGAATTTACCACCAGAGAAATTTTTTTAAAATACTGGTTAGTTTAAAAAGAGAAGACAGCAGTTAGGAATAATGAAGGAGTAACCATCAACAAAGGAATTAAACAAATAGAGGTTAGATGCATAAGAATCAATTAATGTATATAAATTAATCTTCAAGTTTGGCCCATTTGAATTTTTCAGTTCTATACTACAAAATCTATTTATTTAAATAATGGCTATTATATTCATTGGAAGCTACAATTTTCTTTATACTCAGAAAAAATGATAATGTTTATTTACTGTGCTTCACTGTAACTTTTTAAAGAATGCTGGTTTCCTGAGAGTATCCAATAAGGTCATTTAAGCAAACAAACCATGAGAATTGAGAATTAAGAAGTCAACAAAAGCTCAACCTATTAATTTTGAAGTCCTTACTTTTAGCAGCAATAATAATAATAACCAAGCTTCATAAAATGATATCACTAATCCATGCTAACATCTTGGTCATTCCCTTCTTTTTTTAAATGTAGGACCCAGAACTGAGCACTATACTCCAAATGTGGTCTGATGAGGGCAGAGTATGGAGTGCTATCTCTTCCCTTATTCTAAATGCTATATCTCAAAGTTTCTTTTCTCTGATACTTGCTAATACACTTGCTAGCCTTGATTACCTTATACATAGATTAATGGTAGTCAGCTGGTTGACTTCTTTGACACAAGTCTTGCCCCTCTTCAATCTAGCTGTCAAAATGATCTTCAAAAAGCACAGGTTAGACCAGATTATCCTTCACAATAAACTCCAAGGGTTATTTATCACCTCTGGGGGCAAATATTAAATTCTCTTACTTTCATAACATGTCTCCCCTAACTTTCCTATTTTCTCTCTCCTTAGACCTTCTTCTCCAACCATTTAATCTGTAATCCAGTAACATTGATCTCCTTACTGTTCTTCATTTAAGACACTCCCTTTATCAAATTTGGCCATTGTCATTGGCTGTCTCTCATGCCTGATAATATCTTCCTCTTCTTTTCTTCACCTGACTTCCTTGGCTTCCTTCAATTCCAAGCTAAAATCTCATCTTCTGTAGGAAGCTTTTCCAATCCACACTAAATCTAATGTGTTTCCTCTCTTGATCATCTCCAATTTATCCTGAACATTGTTTGTGGTCTCCCCCATTTTTCTGTGAGTCTCTGGAGGCAAAAGTCTATTTTTTGTCTTTTTTGTGTCCCCAGTACTTAGCACCATGCCTAGAATATTAATAAATGTTTGTTGTGGCATATAGTCAGTGATTAATAAATGTTTATTAACAGTATAACTGATATTGTATCAACTTTTATAGCTGACAAATGTTTTTTTATTAATTTTATAATTATAACATTTTTGACAGTACATATGCATAGGTAATTTTTTACATCATCCCTTGTACTCCCTTCTGTTCCGAATTTTTCCCCTCCTTCCCTCCACTCCCTCCCCTAGATGGCAGGCATTCCCATATATATTAAATATGTTATAGTATATCCTAGATACAATATATATGTGCAGAACCGAATTTTGTTGTTGTTGCAAAGGAAGAATTGGATTCAGAAGGTAAAAATAACCTGGGGAGAAAAACAAAAAATACAAACATTTTACACTCATTTTCCAGTCTTCCTTTTCTGAGTGTAGCTGATTCTGTCCATCATTGATCAATTGGAATTGGATTAGCTCTTCTCTTTGTTGAAGATATCCAGTTCCATCAGAATACATCCTCATACAGTATCATTGTTGAAGTGTATAATGATCTCCTAGTTCTGATCATTTCACTCAGCATCAGTTGATGTAAGTCTCTCCAAGACTCTCTGTATTCCTCCTGCTAGTCCTTTCTTACAGAACAATAATATTCTATAACATTCATATACCATAATTTACCCAACCATTCTCCAATTGATGGGCATCCATTCATTTTCCAGTTTCTAGCCAATATGAAAAGGGCTGCCACAAACATTTTGGCACATACGGGTCCCTTTCCCTTCTTTAGTATTTCCTTGGGAGATAAGCCCAGTAGTACAGCTGACAAATGTTGAACAGCACAAGGCCAAGAAGAAATTTCTATGGCACTACACTAGGAATATTTCTGTCCAATGACCCATTTATAATTACCATTAAGATCCATTCAAGCAGTTCCAAATTTACCTTGTTGCTACTATTTTGGCCACACAGTATCTTATTCATAAGGAGAGGATAAGATAACTGATGGTTGGCAACAGGACCAGGAATTTAAGTACAGAAAATGAGCAACAAGGTAAATTTGGAACTAGTTGAATGAATCTTAATGATAATTATAATTTCTTCTTGGCCTTGGAAGAAAGACTTAATTCTTAAAGAAGAAATGCAAGCTATCAACAATCATATGAAAAAAAAAAAACAGTAAAAAGAAGAAAACAAATTAAACAATTCAGTTTCTCTTCACATCCATAAACTTGGGGAATATGAAAAAGAAAGAGAATGTCATATTCAGAAAAGGCTAATATGTAGATGTTTTTGGTTGGCTATACTTCTCTGTCACAGGAAGTTTTCATTTATGTATATATTTATTTATTTGGTTTGCTGATTGGGGAAGTTGAGGCAGTTGGAAAAAGCTAGTGATACTTTTTTAAAAGATATAAAAATAGTTTATCTAATATCTTGGATTTAAAAAATCATTTCACATATGTTATTTCAGGAAGCATATATCAGGAAGAGCAAATATTATTATCCCTATTTATACCAAAAGATACAATTTAAATGACTGGCCCAAAGTCACACAGGTAATAAAATCATTTTTACTCTTTTACACCAAGGAGGGCATTTTTGCTTTATTCAGACCATCAGAAATGAAAACTTTATAGACTTTCATTTAAAAAATAGACTAAAATTGACAGACAATGTCAATAACTTGACTTAGTATGACACAGAGAGGCACCAGGATATAATAGGAAAAATTCTTAGGATTGTAATTTAGAACTGTAATGGACCTCAAAGGCTACCTAGTCCAATACCCTCATTTTATGAAACAGAAACTCAGAGAAATTAAAATTAAGTGCCTAAAGCAACTCAGATAGATTCAGAAATTAGATGTGAATCCAGGCCCTTTGACTCTAGAGTAGCTGTTCTCTCTATAATCTGAATGTCATATTTTAAGTCAGAAAACATTTGGATTTGAATCCCACCTCTGATACTTACTAGCTATATGATGGTGGGTAAATAAACTTGTGAAGCTTCAGTTTTTTTCATCTGCTAAATGGGGAATAAATATAGTTTTTCTCACATAAGATTGTGAAAATCAAGTTGAGACGCTTTTCAAACTCCAAGAGGCAGCTGGTGGCATAATAGATAGAACATAGGGCCTGGAGTCAGGAAGATCTTAGTTGAAATACTTACTAGCTGCATGATCTTCAGAAAGTCATCTAAATCCTGTTTGTCTCAATCTTTTCATCTATAAATTGGGGATAATAATAGTACCTACCTCCCACTGTAGTTATGAGTATCAAATGAGATCATATTGGTAAAATACTTAGCACATACCTGGAACATTATAGGCATTAAATTATTTTTCTCTTCTCTGTCTTCCCACTCCTTAAATTCTATATAAAATCAGCTATTTGGACTATCATATGAACCTAGGAAGTAAAATGTGGACTACTTGTAGCCATAGGTAAATGAGTCTTTATTCTGTTCCCAGGGCTTGATTCAACAAACCAACCAACAAAAAATTTCTTATTCTCTTTCAGTTGGCTAGACTTCATTCCAGCAACTGATCTATTTAGCTGTCAAACTGAATTAATAGATCAGCTTTATACTCAAATTTCTCCATTCTATTTAAATGATGCTAAACTTTCCATCCCAGGGAACAGGCATCAGTAGTCAGTGACAATGATTTAGGGAAGGGGTATTTAAGGAGTGGGGAATAGAATCTATGATTTTAAAAAGCTATATGAAGGAATTATGGGATTAAATAAAATTTTATAAAGCTCCAAAATAGTTTAGAGAAACTAGGGCAAGGCATTGCTCATTGCCAAAATTCATAAAATCAGCCATCTGTGACTGAGTGCCAGGCTAATACAAACTGAATATGAACTTCATGTATTCTATGATCTAGAGCACCTCGGATTATTGGCACGTTATTAATCCAATGACCTTTGTCCTGCCCTAAAAGCATGAATCATAATCCTCTCTGATAGTAATAAAACAGTCATCCTTTATACTCTTCCCACCATCCTTTCCAACAATATACTATTTGAAACCTTGAATATTAATTTATGAGGGGTATGGGAGGGACATTGGCTAAACTCTTGGTTTCACTAGTGTAGCAAATTACCATTGTAAAAACTCCTTCTTTCATCTTCAGAAGTTATTGGTGACCTGGAGAAGTTAGGTGATTTGCTGATAGCTACACAATCAGTATATATCAGAGACAGTATGACAGGTCTTCCTGACTCCAAGACTGGTTCTTTATACTCTGGGTCATTTTATCTTTCTTGAATATTGATTCTTTTTAACTTTTCCCAGGATATTCCAATGCTTATTGGAAACACTTTAAGACTTAATAAAAAGCAAAGTGCTTTTATTCTTCCTAGATTCTAAATGTTAGAAATGTGGGGAAGAGGGTATTTAAGCCAACTTAAAATTAAAACTTTGTTTAGATTACGTAGAAACAGTTGGTGTAGACAATGTTAATTTTCAATGCAATAAAATACCTTTATGTTTTCAAAGTGATTGTGAACACTCTATTTAGAACCACAGTTCCTGGAAACACATCTAGTGGAATCTGGGGTAGAGATGATGAATGGCTCCTCTCATGTTCTGTGATTTTGCTCCTGAAAGAAATAACCAGGGGCAAAGAAACAGAGTGATTTATTTTTTCCTACTGGAAACAAGGGAAATGGATCTTCTTTGGACTTAGGCATTATCAGACCTTAATAATCCTGGTTGTAGTTTTTTTAAGGTAATAGAATGTGTGCTTACTCCCAGCTTATGACAGCTGAATACTTTTTGATTGTTTTCCTCTTCCTGTACCTACTACATTAAAAAGCACCAGACTTAATTACATCTTAAATGTGTTGAAAATGAGATAGTGAAAAATCTCGAATAGTTATGACCAAATTTGTCCCAAAACCTCTCTAAAGGGTTTAGTAGCACAAGATAAGAAGTATTGTCATGTGATACAGCATATTCCAAATGTTTGGCTCCATTCATTAGGTTCTGTCTACATTGGACCACAGGGATCATCTGAGCCATCTGCACCATTTAAAATGCCAATATCATAACATCTCATTTACATGGACCCCACTCATTTGCTACAATTTAGACACAATGTGATTTTTTGTTGAGTAAAGAATTCACAAACAATTTCTTTCTATGAATGTTCAGTCTCTTATATCACATGGCAATGTAGTCTAGTTTAAAATATGTGGTTTATTTAAGCTGAGAACTCAATTAATTAAGGATAAATGAATACTATAATTTTTCTTAGCATAACAATATAATTCTTTTAACAAACCAAGCAAGATAGACAACTTGTTGTAGAGAAAAGAATAGATGATTTGAAGTCAGAAAACCTGGATTCAATCCCAATTATGATAATTATTACTTTGATGACCTTAAGCATTCTGGACATCATTTTCCTCAACTTTAAAATAAGGAGATTGAAATGAACCTGTACCTGATCTAAAACTATATTATAATGTAGCTGTCACCAAAACCATTTGGTATTGGCTAAGAAATAGACTAGTTGATCCGTGGAATAGGTTAGGTTCACAGGACAAGATAGTGAATAAAAATAGCAATCTAGTGTTTGACAAACCCAAAGATCCCAACTTTTGGGATAAGAATTCATTATTTGACAAAAACTGCTGGGAAAACTGGAAATTAGTATGGCAGAAACTAGGCATGGATCCACATTTAATACCACATACTAAGATAGATCAAAATGGGTCCATGATTTAGACATAAAGAATGAGATTACATAAATTAGAGAAACATAGGATAGTTTACCTCTCAGACTTGTGGAGGAGGAAGGAATTTGTGACCAAAGGAAAACTAGAGATCATTATTGATCACAAAATAGAAATTTTTGATTACATCAAATTAAAAAGCTTTTGTACAAACAAAACTAATGCAAACAAGATTAGAAGGGAAGTAACAAATTGGGAAAACATTTTTACAGTTAAAGGTTCTGATAAAGGCCTCATCTCCAAAATATACAGAGAATCGACTCTAATTTATAAGAAATCAAGTCATTCTCCAATTGATAAATGGTCAAAGTATATGAACAGACAATTTTCAGATGATGAAATTGAAACTATTTCCAGTCATACGAGAGTGTTCCAAATCACTACTGATCAGAGAAATGCAAATTAAGACAACTCTGAGATATCATTACACACCTGTCATATTGGCTAAGATTACAGGAACAAATAATGATGAATGTTGGTGGGGATGTGGGAAAACTGGGACACTGATGCATTCATTGTTGGTGGAGTTGTGAAAGAATCCAACCATTCTGGAGAACAATCTGGAATTATGCTCAAAAAGTTATCAAACTGTGCATACCCTTTGATCCAGCAGTGCTACTACTGGGCTTATATCCCAAGGAAATACTAAAGAAGGGAAAGGGACCCGTATGTGCCAAAATGTTTGTGGCAGCCCTTTTTGTAGTGGCCAGAAACTGGAAAATGAATGGATGCCCATCAATTGGAGAATGGTTGGGTAAATTATGGTATATGAATATTATGGAATATTATTGTTCTGTAAGAAATGACCAACAGGAGGAATACAGAGAGGCTTGGAGAGACTTACATCAACTGATGCTGAGTGAAATGAGCAGAACCAGGAGATCACTATACACTTCAACAATGATACTGTATGAGGATGTATTCTGATGGAACTGGATATCTTCAACATAGAGAAGAGCTAATCCAATTCCAATGGATCAGTGATGGACAGAATCAGCTACACCCAGAGAAGGAACACTGGGAAATAAGTGTAAACTGTTTGCATTTTTTGCTTTTCTTCCCAGGTTATTTTTACCTTCTGAATCCAATTCTTCCTTTGCAACAACAACAACAACAAAATTCGGTTCTGCACATATATATTGTATCTAGGATATGCTATAACATATTTAATATGTATGGGAATGCCTGCCATCTAGGGGAAGGGGTGGAAGGAAGGAGGGGAAAATTCGGAACAGAAGGGAGTATAAGGGATAATGTTGTAAAAAATTACCCATGCATATGTACTGTCAAAAATTTTATAATTATAAAATTAATTAAAAAAAGAAATAAAAAAAATAAGGAGATTGGACTAGTAAAGAAGGGAATAAGCGATAGATGATGGTTAGTCATTGAAATCTCTGGGTCAGAAGAGCAAAAGGGTAGCTGAATTAGGCCAATATTTGGAGAAATTTAATCTGACTTAAAAATGCTTAATTGAAGAAGGAAATAAGTAATCCAACTAGGATAATATAACAATAATATATGGAGCTGGAGGGATTATATGTGGAATTAAAGGGGAACAGAACTTAAGAGTTGTATTATAAAGAAAAACTTACAGTAAAAAGACATTTAATTGGGATTTTTATAAATTAGAAATATATCTTGTCTTTGTGTCCCTCACAATTGACATAGTGCTTGAAACAGTTAGTCCTTAATAAATAATTGTTGATTGGTTCTATTACCTTACTTATTTTTATAGTAATGATTGTCTCTTGCATTTTTTCAGTGTAGTATACCAAGATGTACAGTTTATTATTTAACACTTCTAGGGGAGGGAAGTGAGAAAAGTATCATTAACCCCATTTATTAAGAGAAAAACTTGGAAAATATTCTCATTTAAAAGATGCAAAGGAAAAAAACCTGAAACCATTTAGTACTAGACAATTCCCCAAAAACAATACAGTTCAACTTTCTTCTTCCATTTCAGTTCTGGGTTCAATTCATTGGCAATTGGCTCAACATTTTTCTCCATTTGTACAGGTCATAATCTAGTATGGGCCCTCATAATCCCCTGCCTGTGTCTAGCTTTTGCTTATTGATCTCTATGACTCAGGTCTTTATTGCTCCAATCCTTCCTTCTCACAGCTGTAAAACTGATATACCTAAAACAAAGGTCTGACCTTGTTACTCCTCTGTTCAAGAACCTTCGCAGTTCTTTATTGCCCCTATTCTGTTTGACATCTAAAGGTTTTCATGCTTTAACTCCAACCTATATTTTTGACTGATATCACACACTACATTCTAGCCAACCTGGTCTATTTGCTTCTTCTCATACACAAGGTTCAATTTTCTCCTTCTGTGTATTTGCACAAATTGTCCCCCCTACCTAGAAAGATCCATCTGCTCACTTCTACACCTCTTAGAATTCCTAATTCCCTTCCAACTTCACCTCAATGCTGCTTTCTGAATGAGATCCCTCCTGCTCTCTCATGATTATTTCTCTTCCTCAATTCTTCAAAACTACCTTATAATTATTTCACATTTTACAAATGTGTTTGAGTATGTAATGTTTCTTCCAAATAAAACATAAGTTCTTTGAGGACAGGAATTGTTAGGTTTTTACTTTATGTCTTTGGCATCTTAGACAGGACCAGGAATCTTGTAACTTTATAAGTGCTTATTGGAATGAACTGAACTAAATTTGAGTACTACCTCTGTTATTCAGTACATCATCTGTCTCTCCCACTTTTGCATCATTTGCAAATTGGTTGAGCATTATGTCTATGGTTTTATCAAAATATTTGATAAGCATGTTTAATTCCCTAGGGCTAAGCACTTATCCCTGGAACACTCTAGTAGTGGTGACTTCTCACAATTTGACATCATAAACCATTCATGACTTTTCTAGCCATTCAATCAATTCCAAATCCAACCAACTGAAGGACAAGTTATAGCATCTCTCCATCTTTTCTATAAAATAAACTTGGAAGATTTCAGTCAGTCAATTAATATTTGTTAGGTTGGGTACTATTCTAAGTAAAGGAAACAAAAAAAGCAAAGTAAAAAATAGCAGTCTTTCATGAAGCACACAGTCTAATGGGAGACAACAAAAAACAACTACGTACAAACGTACAAATAAGCTATTTATAGAATAAATTGGAAATAATGTAAATTAGACCTACAGCATTCCCTTAATCTGATATTTAAGTAATTGTCCAAAAAAGCCATATAACATTAGTCTGCATTCTGTGTTTTTGATGGAACCTAGTCTCTTATAATCATTATATTTTTCCTAGATATTTACTAATCTTTCCTTTAATATTATATTGTAAAATGTTGCCAGAATTTCAAGGCAAGATCATTGGCCAATAGTTTGTAAACTCCATTTTTTAACCTTTCTTTTTGAATACCAGAACATTTGCCCTTCTATAATCCTATAGTAATTCTACTCTTCTCCTCTATCTGCCTGAAATTACTGACTCTGGTCCAGAAATCATTATTTGTATCTGAGCACAGAGTTCAAGCTACATGGTTTGAATTCATAAAAATTAAAATAAGTGTTTTTAGCATATGTTTTGCTTGAGTATTAACTGCCTACTAACTATATTTATTCTGTCTCTTCCCACCCTAATATAATTTTCTTGGCAAACAAAATGGAATCAAAATGGAAATTTAGCAGTTCTTTCCTCTATCTCTAGCTTTCAATATCCTTTCTTCTCTAAGCAATTGTAAGACTTCTTTTATTCTTTTTTAGTAAGCCAAATCCTTTTCATTACCTTTGGCTTTCCTAATCAACTTCAATTCATTATGATCTTTAAAGACAGACAGAGAGATTGTCAGATCTATGCAAACTGGATATGTATGTGGAATGAGTGATTAGCACAAAATGTCCCATCTCTCAAATCTGTTGTCTTTTCACTCCCCTCATTCTTGAAATGTTCACTTTCACCAATGAATACTGTCTTTTTTGGCTTCTTTCAAGACAACTCAGATCCCACATTGGGTAAAAGGCTTTTTCTATCCTTCTCACTCCCCTTCCTTTCCTCTCAAATTACCTCTCAGCACTCTGTTTCTTGTCTATTTATATAGTTATTCCCATGTTGTCTTCCCATTAGACCTTGAACCCTTTGAATATAGAGACTGGTTTTACCTTTCTTTGTATTACCAGTACTTAGCACAGTGCCTGGAACAAAGTAAGAACTTATAAATGATTGTTGGTTGATTGATTGATTGGATATAAAGATAAGCACAGTGATAAAGTCAGGGATGATTCTGAAGTTGCAAACCTGGTGGGGTTGCTGTATTTGGATCTTAATAGGCTAAAAGAGTGGTATTCCAAAGTAGATGTAGGAAGAAAATATTAGAACTTCTATTTCTAATTACTTTTATCTTTAAAAAGAAAAAAAATGTTTACTAACATTTAACATATGGATTAATGAGAATGACACTAAGTGCCTTACTCAGTCCAATGGGTAATATGTCATATATCTACCATAAGGTAGCCTATTATAAGGAAGAGGAGAAGTTCCATTAGTATTGAATGGTTGGCAATTTGATCCTCATTCATTTGTTCAGTTTTAGTATGTTGTGAATAATTTCAGTTTCTATATTTCTAGTTAAGTGGATTTGTGTAGTGTATTATCTAATTTAACTAAACTGATCTTATAAAATGGAAACAAATGGCTCAAAGTTGGAGATTATGCTAATAATACAAATACAAATGAGCAGAAAATGGTAGGATTGACATTTCCCCTACTCCTATAATAATCTCTTTGTTAGCAATATAACTAGGTAAAAAAACAATAATCTAATTAGAACTGATAGAAAGAAAATTTAAATCAAGATTACTTGAAGTATCAATTTATATCTATGAATGTTAATTATGTATCTCATTTTAACAATAGTTAACATAGATTTAATAGTAACATAGTATTTTATCATGATTAGCAAGATTTTAAAAAACTGACCTTTTGTGGTTATAATTGATGTAAATGTGTCACCTATAAAATTTCTGAAATCTGCATTCCTTAAAAGCTGGGAAACCTGATTAAACAATAGTGTCTGTCTAGGAGTTTTAGTAGAATGCAAGATGAGTCAACAATTTGATGTGGTATTCAAGAAATTTAGGAAGTATTAAGAAACACGTATAGAATTACACTACCATGTCAACAATTCTGCTATCATCAGTCCTAGTCAGATCATACTGTGGTAGAGCATTGTGTTAACTTTTTTAGAAAAGTTACTGAAGAGGGTGATCAAAATGGTATAGGGTCTCCAGTTTATATCATATGATTGATTGAAGAAGCTGATTATTTTAGAGCTGGAGAAAAAAATAAAACATATGAATTGGGTTAAAAAGGGTACCTATCTTTAAAAAGTTTAATTGCTGTTGTGATAAAGATGGATTGAATTTATTCTTTAACTCAGAACAGAAGTAGAAACAATGGGGGGAGGAGGAAGAGAGTTGCAAAAAAGTGAATTGAGGCTTGATATCAGCAAAATCTTCCTAATAATGAGTTATCCAAAAGTTGAATATAAATATATTGAGTTCCCTTTCTTTGAAGGTCTTTAAGCAAAAGCTAGATGACTGATTCTTGGGTATATTATAGTAGATCTTGAAAAGGGGGAGGGTGATGGGTTGAACTACATGGCTACAGGAATCCTTTCCAAATCTCAAATTCTGTGATTCTTACAAGATGCTAAGTCACTGGAATGGATATAATTATCTAATTTAGCATGGTACTTAACAATTCTCTAGTTCAGAGTTCACACCTTTCACACCTTTAAGAGAGTGTACTTTTTTAAAAGAGCTCCCACAAGCCCAGGGAGTACCCACAAGCCCATTCTCAGGGAGGATATAAGAAGCCAGAATTTAGGGAGGAGGAGTCAAGATTTCATTCCAACTTCGACTTTCGATGCTGGCTGGAGACACTCTGACGAGCTCTTGGGAACCAAAGAGAGAAAGAGGCCTCTAAGAAAGCTAGCTGAGTCCCATCTGAAGGAGACAAGACTTGGAGGAGAAAATAAAGGATCTGGAGATAAGATTTGGAAAGAGACAGTAAAGGATTTTAATTCCTGGCTGCATTTTGGGATTATTGAACTGAACTGGAACTAAGGCTGGCTCCAGAAGCTCCCCAAGGGACCTGCCCCCAAGAAAACAATTGCGACTTAGAGAAACAGAACACCATAGGAATTAATGAAAATGTAAGAAAGGAGTAAAAAGATCACATCCTTAGTTCTACAACTGATTAAAATGAATAAAGAATATACAATCCTCTTCCTTAAATGTATGATTAGCAAAAAAAAAAAAAAAAATTAATTAGTGGAGTTTTTAAAACACTCTTCTCTGACAAGGATTCCTTTATCCAAGTACTAAAATCCACAAGAAGTCTTGTTTAAAAACATACACAAGGAGAACTGTTCAATAACTCTCTGATGATGAACATCAATTGGGTTATAAAATAGGAAGACATGCTCACGAGATCCAATTGTCTGCCCACAATGAAGTTTGAATAAAATGAGTCACTGACAATTCCTTCCCACCCATGGCACTGCCATCTGACCTACTAATGTAATTTAAGGAATCCTGAGATCTTGCCATCAACTCCAGAACTTAATCTTTAGGACTTTCTTTTATCTTGTTTATTTGAATTTTCTCTCTTCTTGTTTTCACAGATTAGAGCAGGGGTTCTCAAACTATGGCCTGCTGAGGGAGTTTATATGCCGTTAGAGTTATGGCAAATGGGCTGAGGGGCGGAGACAGTTTGAGGTTGTGTTTTAACTATAGTCGGGCTCTCCAACAGTCTAAGGGACAGTGAACTGGCCCCCTATTTAAAAAAGTTTGAGGACCACTGGATTAGAGTATGAACTCCTTGAGAACAAAGCACCAAGATAAAGAAATGTCTTAATTTTTCTATTTGTATTCTCATTGCTTATCACAATGTCTAGCAACTGACAAAGAGGACTAATAGTTTGGGTTCCAACAAATTGAGGCCAGTTGGGAAGTTAACTGGGAAATAGATGGAAGCTTTATAAATTTACACAAGGTAAAAATTTTATTTTAAAGGAATAGCAAATTAATTTTACAGAGTGGAAATTCTGGGGATAGTATGACCAAACAATACAATCAAGCTGCAAAATTAATACTGTTGTCATAAGCACGAAACCTCGTCATTCCTTTGCTGGAGTGTAGAAAAGTCTGTAATTTGCTAGCTAGATGTTATTTCCTGCCACCTCTGAAATCTGTTTCTACCTGGTAATTATCTTCAGTGTTACCAGTTCTACCAAAGACATTGCCAGAGGCAGATCAAATAAGCAGAGATATGCAAATAAATCTTGAAACCTTATTAGAGACAAGCTAGTGATAAACAGAGGACAAACTAAGTGACCTTTCTACAAGGTATGCCTGCAGAAGAGAGAAATGCTTGCCTTCAGAGGGAAATTTATACACTGACATTTTCTGCTATTGAAATTAAACTCTGCTTAGAGAGTTTGGCAGTAGCAGTGGCTAAACAAATTTTCCCAGAGTGCCTGTCTCTGCTGGTTTATTAACTTCCATTTTAGAAGACCCCAGAGAGAAATTTCCAATTTGAAAATTGTTTGCATTCATTAGACACTTTTATTCAGAATGAAAACGCCACCATTAACACAGGAATAATGTATTTGGTTATCAAGATTTAAATTCAATGTCTGAAGAAACTATAAAATGTTTTTCCTTTGACCATGGTCTAAAGTACATGATTCAAGTATGACCTCCAAATATGCCTGAAATGATGAAAGATGTGCATAGGATTATATAAAGGTGATGGGATAGGATGGAATTTCCTTGAGAGTGGAAATTATTCTTATCTTTATCTTTGTATCCACAACATGTAGCACAATACATGACACACTTTTTGTTCAATTATTTCAGTTGTGCCATGCAATGCACTATGCTAAGCTGGGAATATAAATAAAAAAGTAGAAAGTCCCAGTTTCAAGAAATTAACAAGAGTAGAGACAGCACAAATTAGGAGTCTTCACTTCTAAGTCAGATAGTTCTTTCAGCCCCCTAGGGCTCACAATTTTTAGTTATTCCTGTATTTCTTACTATCTCTCACCCCCCATATTCAAGCTGTTGACAAAAACCCTCAATTTCACCTCTGCAACATCTCTCATATATATCCTCTTCTCTCCTCTGATACTATTGCCACTCTGGGGCAGTCCCTCATCCTTGGATTATTGCAATAGCCTGTTGTCGGGTCCATCTGCTTCAAGTCTGTCCTCACGCCAATCTATTCGTCCTCTAAAGTAATTTTCCTAAAATGCTGGTTTAATCATATCACCCTACCCCCACTCACTTAATTTCAGAATAACAAAATTCTCTGTTTAGTATTCAAAGCCTTTCATAACTTAGTTGACTCATCCCCTTTCTAGTCCCCTCACACCTTGCTCTCCATTAAATATACTTTGATCTAATGACACTTACCTCCTTGCTATTCCTGGCAAGGCATACCATATATTGGCTCTGGACATTTTCTCTAGCTGTCCCCTATAGCTAGAATGCTAAAATAGGAAATCAAAAGATGACTGAAATAACAGGCAAGTTTGGCCTTGGTGCCTTCCCACTTTTAATATGTGTGAATGTGTATGTGTATATGCATCCCCTTTTGGATTACTGCCTTGTCATAGCAGAGGAGCTTGTATATCTTATTGGAACTATGTCATTCAGGGTTACCCAAGACAGACAGGTAATGGTAGTAAGTTCTGACAAGTGATCCACTGAAGAAGAAATGGAAAACCACTATGCTAACTTTGCCAAAAAACAACAACAACAACAACAACAACAAAACACACCATGAATAGTATTAAAATAATAAAAGCTATGATGCTGGAAGATGAGCTCCTCAAGTCTGAAGATGTCCATCCTGCTGCTGGGGAAGAGTGGAAAAGAACTATGTTGGAATACACAGGAGAGCTATTGGAATACACGGGAGCCACCTGACAGTGGCTGCTGGAGATCTAACCCAGAATGGATCTCCTCTTGTGAGAGGATGATACAAGGAGACTGAGAAGCAGTTGCTATTCTCTGACCTCTCTCTGACTGAGAGGCCATTGTGTTGTCTGACCTCCCTCCTCTTCCCTCTGCTTCCAATTTATCTCATTCCCAGTCTGCAACATCTGTATCAGCAAAGGGTGCCCTGCAAATCCTTCAGATGTTATAATCCACAGCTGTGGAGGGTCTCAGAGAATTGACCTATCCCTTAACACAACTACAAATAATTCCAGGATTAAGTCTGGGCCAAAGCTAAAAGGAAACTCAGATGTGGGTGTAACTAGTGATGAAAGGAAAAGCCATTGTTGTAAAGATTTTACATAGAAAATATTGCATAGGAACCTGGAATATAAAATCTATGAACTAAGGTAAGCTATGTTTGGTAAATAAAACAGGAGGTGGAAATAGTAAACATTGACATCTTGGATACTGGAAAACTATTCCCTTCAGAAATAGGTGAATTTAATTCAGGTGATCATTACATATCTTACGTGGGCAAGAATCCCTTAGAAGAAATGGAGTAGCCCTCATAATCAATAAAAGAGTGAGAAAAGCAGTTCTGGCATATAATATCAAAAATTACTGAATGATATCTGTTTGAATCCAAGGCAAACCATTTGACATTATACTAATATAAGTCTATACTCCAACTACTGATACTGAAGAGGCCAAAGTCTATCAAATATATAACATCTTCTAAAAATAATATCAAAATAAGATATCACATTCATTATAGTGCATTGGAATGCTAAAATGGGAAATAAAAAGATAATTAGAATGACAGGCAACTTTGGCTTTGGAGTACAAAATGAATCAGAGCAGAGACTAATAGAGTTTTGTCAAGATAATTTGATGGTCATAGAACACTCTTTTTCAACACCTCAAAAGGATGTCACCAGATGATGAATACCAAAGTCATATTTATTATCTACTTTGCAACTAAAGGTGGAGAAGCTCTATATAGTCAGATAAAAAACAAGAGCTAGAGATGACTATGGCTTAGATCATGAGCTTTTTATTGTAGGATTCAGACTTAAATTGAAGAAAGTAGGGAAAACATCAAGCCCATATAAATATAACTTAAATAATATCACTTATGTAAAATAGAAGTAATAAATAAATTAAAGGAATTTGTTCTGATAAAGAGATGCCTGAAGAACTATGGACAGAGATTTGCAATATTGTTTTGTTTTTTGTAAGGCAATTGGTGTTAAATGACTTGCCTAGAGTCTTACAGCTAGTTAGTGTTAAATGTCTGAGGCCACATTTGAACTCAGGTCCTCCTGACTCCAAGACAGGTGCTCTACCATCTGGTTGCTCCTGGTTCACAGTGTTGTACAGAAGGCAGCAACATAAACATTTCAAACAACAAAGAGCAAGCCAACAAAATGGCTGACTGATGAGGCTTTACAAATAGCTGAGGAAAGAATGAAAGCAAAAGGGAAAGGAGAAAGTGAAAGATATACCCAACTGAATTCAGAATTTCAGAGAATAGGAAGAAGAGATAATAAGATTTAAGAAATTTTATTTAAGAAATAAGTTTTCTTAAATGAGCACTACAAAGAAATATAAGAAAACAATAGAATGGGAAAAAATAAGAAATCTCTTCAAAAAAGTTGGAGGTATCAAGGGAATGTTACATGCAAAAATGGACATGATAAAAACAAAAATAAATGATAAGGAGTTAATAGAAGTAAAAGAGATTAATAAGAGATTGCAAAAATATATAAGCAAAATCTTAACATTGCCAATAACCATAGTAGAATGGTGACGACCTAGAGCCAAGCATCTCATAGAATAAAGTCAAGTGAGCCTTAGGAAGAAGCATTGCTAACATTAAAGTTAATGAAAGTGAGAATTCCAGCCAAGTTATTTAAAATCCTAAACGATGATGTTAAAGTGTTGTGCTTAAAATGCCAGCAAATTAAAAACAAAAAAAAACAAAAAAAAAACAAACCTCAGGAATGGTCATTGGATTAAAAAGGATCAGTTTAGGAAAGCCCAATGTCCCAATTCTAAAGAAGAGAAATGTCAAAGAATAGTCAAATTACCAAAGAGCTGTGTTCATTTTTCACACTAGTAAAGTTATGCTTAAGCTTCTACAAGCTAATCTTCAGCAATATGTGAATTAAGGATTATCAGAAGAGCAAACAGTCTGATTTTCAAAGAGGCAGAGAAACTAGAAACCAAATTGCCAACATTCATTGAATTATGCAGAAAGCAAGGAAGTTCCATTAAAAAAAAAAAATCTATTGCTTTTCTAACTACATTAAAGACTTTGTATGGATTACAACAAAATGTAGCAAATCCTCAAAGAGATGGGAGTACCAAATTGTCTTATTTATCTCTTGAGGAACCTGAATGTAGGCCAAGAAGCAACAGTTAGAACCAAACATGAAACAACTGATTAGAAAAGGAATAGGACAAGGCTATAAATTGTCACATTATTTAACTTATATGGTGAATTTCTCATGTAAAATTCTAGGCTGTATGAATCAAAAGCTGAAATTAAAGTGGCCAGGAAAAAATATCAACAATCTCAGAAATGCAAAGAATAGCACTCTGATGGTGGAAAATGAAGAATTAAGAAGATGGCTTGAAGCTTAACATAAAAAGCCCTTAGTTGTTGGCCCCATTACTTCTTGCAAATAGAAGGAGAAGTGAAAACAATTTCAAATTTTAAATTCTTGGGCTCAAAGATCTCTACAGATGGTGACTACAGCCATAAAATTAAAAGATACTTGCTTCTTGGAAGAAAAACTATGGCAAATCTGGGCAGTTTGTTAAAAAGGCAGAGACATCACCTTGTCAACCAATAGCAATGTAGGACTGTGAGAGTTGGGCCAAAAGGAAAGCTAAGAGCTGAAGAGTCAACACTTTTGGATTGTGTGTTAGATTTGACTTTTGAGAGTCTCTTAAACAGCAATGAGATCAAATCAGTCAAAATTTAAAGAGATTAATTCAGACTGTTCATTGGAAGTTCAAATACCAAAGCTAAATTCACATAGTGAAAAGACAATACTCAATGGAAAAGACTCTGATTTAGGAAAGATTAAAGTTTAAAAAAAAAAAAAAAAAGGACAGCAGAGAATGAGATGGATAATGTCAGAGAAACAATTGAACATGAGTTTAGACAGACTTCAAGAAATAATGGAGAATGGAGGAGGCTGGCATGCTATGGTTTATGAGGTCACAAAGAGTTGGACATGATTGAAGGACTAAATAATCACATATAGTTAAGTGCATATGTACATACATATTTACATATTATATAGATGCATGCATATAATGAAATAGTATATGTATATGTATATGTATGTATATATAGATATATACAATATAAACTTGTACACATTTGTTTGCTTATCTCTCTATTAGACTGTGAACTCCTTGAGAATAATCTTTTGCTTCTATTTATATCTTTAATGTGCTTAGCATTTTACCTGGTACATCATAGGCACATAACAAATGTTTTTTTTGTCTGACTAGTTCATAACTGTAAACTTCTTGAGGGCAGGGATCATGTAATTTTTTTCCCTTTTTTTGCATCCTTAGTTCTTAGCACAACTCCTGGCATGTAGACACAATAAATGATTGTTGACAGACCAAAAGGTCCCCCAGTTTTTAGAATACAGCCGAAAAGCAACTGATAATACATCATTTTTGGTATTATTCCCACTGATAAAATTACATCTATTTCTAATGTGGAACTATTTAACAAAGCCTAAGATTCTTGTTGTGAGAATAATCTTTTCTGAGACTTCATAAGCTGTGGTTGGAAGAGAAGAGATCAGGATGGCAGGATAACAACAGAAAATGCCATTTCAAGGTTTTATTTCCACAGAGTTTGCTTTCTTGGGTATGAGAATTGAGCTGGAAACAGGATCTGTGGATCCATATATATCCCATTGGATTGAAATTTATTAGAGAACTATTTTTCTTTTTTCTTATTTGTACCCCTAGCACTTAACACAGTGCCTGGCACATTTTGTTGCTTCATTTTACAGAAAATTTACTGAACAGGGTTAAGTAACTTGCCGAGGGTCATGTAGCTAGGTCTTGCATCGATAATCTAGAAGGTACTGCTATCCCTTGGTGTTTGAATGGAAATAGTTGTCAAGGTAGTAGAGGTAGTTTGACTTGCCTTTCACATGGTATCATCTCTCTGTGTCTGTTTATCTCTGTTCTCTTTCTCGCACTTGCCTCATAAATGGAAGAAGGTAGGAATGGCAAAGAAATAAGACTTTCTCCCCCAGTATTAGCAGTGAATCTGAAGAAGAATTGAATTTTAATAAGTTATAAGAAAGAAATTGCTTTTTTTTATTCTGTGGTAAATTAAATTGAATTTTGAAATCCTATAAATACATTTTTCATACCTTTTATATGCATAGGTTAAGAACTCCTTCGAGGGAATAAGAAAACAGTGTGATTAAATGAAAAATATTGAAAGAGAATCTTTCCTGTATGTAAGGTTTGTTTAAAAAAAAAACCCACAAACTCATGCAGGAGTTGTTAGATTAATCTTGCAATCTCATAACTATTGAGAAGGCTTCTATTCTTCATTTTCATATTTATCAAACATTTTCAGCTACCTATGAATTCAGGACCTGCTGGGTGAGGATGTGATTAATATGAACAAATGCTGGAGGGCTAACCAAGCCCTATGCTCCAGAGATGCATTGGGAGAGAAGACTAAGTACCATAGTTACTTATTAGGAGTAATAGGACTCAGGCCTGTGGGAAGAAGAATGATATTGGTAAAAGACATTCCCTTGTTGCATCAAAGACAAAGTCATTTCTCATTCTTGACATCATTAAACTCAGACATATTAATATGGATTTTTATCTTTGCCATGTTAACTACCATCACTTTGTCACCAAAGACATAAAAACCATTAGAGCATTCACTCACTCCCACCCACTGTAAATTGCAAGTTGCCTTTTCGTGAGAACTAAAATACCAAACTGTCACGCTTCATACCTTATTTTAACCATTTACCAGAAAAGCACTTGGGCTTCCCAAACCTTTGATACACTATTTTCAGACTCAAATGTTAGGCAGCAGAATGAGAGTATGCCTAATATTAGGAAATACTGTGCTCCTAAACTGTTTTATGCAAATCAAGATTTTGTCAATTAAGTTATATGCAAAATCTTCTGATGTTAAATGCACTTTTAAAATTTGTTTTTGTTAGTTATTTTAAGTGTGTTTTATGGATATAGTTTACATCACATTTGTTTCTAAAGATATATTTCTCCTTTATAATAAAGTTGTTTTTGTTAAAAGCAATTTGACAAAACTAATAAATTCATTGACTTTGGGTGACAATATATATTTTACAACCTGTAATTCTTCATATGGCAATGAATCCTGTTGAAAAATGCGTCAAAACTGTGATATTGTAGAAAGGACACTGAATTTGGATTTGAGGGAAGGGAAACCAAGTACAAAACCTCTACTTATCACCCTGTCATCTCAAGAAAATCACTTTAACTTTCTGGGCCTAAGTTTCCCCATCTGTTAAATAAGGGGGGTTGGTTTAGATGATCTCAAAGATCTCTTCTAGTTCTAAGTCTATGATCCTATAATCTGTTTTGTGGGTTGAAGTTTTACAACCTGTAATTGTAAACAATTGAGGCTAATTTTGCCTCATCATGAAAATCTGTCTCTTTTAAGAGAAAGAATATATAATTTCACCTTGAATTTTAGATGTTCTTAAAGAGAGGCATACCTATCAAGAAATCAATGCAATTTCTCTAATAGCACATGGATTGTATTTTAATAGGTTAATCACGTTCATTATTTGCTATGATTTCTTTAATATCAGATACTCTTGCTCATTTTAGCACTGATATTATCCATGAACCTGATATCTCCTGATAGCTGGTAGAGGGGGAAGCTCTGAAAAGACTTTTTTGTCTGAAACTCTCAGAAAGTGCTTAGAGATAAGCATTTTTAAATTTTGTGACCATTAGAGCTACCAAAAATGTACATAATCACTTTAAATGACTAGAAGTTAATCATCTGCCAGCTATAGGTCTGCCTATAGGAATGAATCCAAGGAAGAAACTAAAGAATTTAGAGTAAACAATTATTGGACCATAAAAGACTACTTTAAAAGGCCTTTGCTATCCTTTTGGAGGGACTTAGCCTATCAGGGTTCAGTACTCTACTATGAAGCAAACATGAAAGAGATGGAAAACATATTTTCTTAAGGATTTTAACTTGTTTTTTTTAATTTATGGACCCAAAACTAAGGGAATGGCCACCACATGAGGCCTAAAAAATAATCATTAGGACTAGAATGAGAAAACCAGCAGAAACTTCCTCATTTGGTTTTTATGGTCTCCCAATTTACCATTTCTTTTCAATAATAGGTTATAATACTTGAACTCCTTTCAATTAGAAAGTAACAAGAAAGTATCTGAGGGAATAAATGTATTTTCCACAGGTTTTCTTCTCTCATCCCAAGAAAAACATAGAGAAAGAATGAGGGAAAAGGAATGCTTAGGAGGTAAAACCATAAGATTTGAAGACAGGCCTTTGGAGAGTCACATAAGGCAGCAAGAACATTGGGTATTAGGATGTGCCAAGACATCCAGAACCACCCACCACTAACTACATTAATACATGAGAATTAAAAGGAAGGAAAAATAAAAGTGAGCCAGCTGTAAACTGCTTTGGAGTATGAATCAGCTTTGGGAATAATTAACCTACCTCCCAGATGCTGCTTCTAGGCCCTCCCACTCCTAACATTGCTTTTTGCCCTTCCACCCCCTCCTGCTTTTCTTTTCCTTTTCCACAATAAAATCAACTCCCCTACCCAGTTCAGCTCACTTATTCCCTATGGCTGTTTAATTTTGTACTGCCTCTCTCCCTGTTGATTTACCCCAGAAGGCTCTGAGCCTCCTGCCAGTAGTGACAGTCTCCATTCCAAACACTGTTTGCAAGAAGAGCTGAGTTAATTTGGCCTCTGCATGCATGGTTTTGTTTGCCTTCTTTTCCTTAAAGCTTTCCTTTCCAAAGTTTTATCTATTTTAGTAATGACACTGAAACTATATGGTAACCCATAACTCTTCTTCAAAAAAGGAAATATGCATGATCAGTAGCCAGAAGGATGTAGGTTAGACTTAACGGAGCATTTCTTGGGAGCTGTGGTTCAATCATTTTAGTCATGTTCAACTCTTTATGACCCTATTTGGGGTATTCTTGAAAAGATACCAGAGTAGTTTTTCATCTTGCAGATGGGGAAACTGAGGCAAATAGGCTTAAGCAATATGTCCACGGTCACAGAACAAGTAAGTGTGTGAATATGGATTTGAACTCAGGAAGACACCTCTTCCTGGCTCCAAGTCCAGTATTCTATCTACTGACATCTAGCTGTTCCCCTCTTGGGAACAAAAGTTGTTGAAAACCAAAATCAGTTACTGAAAGAAGGTGGGAAATTTGTTGTTTGGAGTATGACTAACAGAGTAAGAGCAATAAGCATCTTTATTCCTAATAGCTTGAATGATGTTGTCTGGCAAAAGTAATAAAATTTGGTAGAATGAGTATTTATTAAATAGTGAGTGAAGGTTCAGATCCCACCAAACACTTACTGGCTGTCTGACCATGGACAAATCATTTAACTTCAATGAGGATGAAGCTCAGCTTTTTCATTTTCAAATAATCATTGTCCCTTTCTCAAGTAATCATTGTCCCTTCCTCAAGTAATCATTTTACCTTCCTCAAGATATAATTTGAAATCCTCTAAATATAATATTTTGCAAAGTTTAAAGTGCTTATATAAATGTTATTATTATTAACAACAATAATAATTTTAGCACTTGCCTTGCTTTCATCTTATGCTAACAATAGCCTCTAATATAGCATTTATATCGCATTTAAAGGCTTGCAGAATACATTACATACATTATCTCATTTGAGCCTTGATATTGCCCTGAGAGGTAGTTCTTACAGGTATTGTTGTTAGCCCTTCCTTTTCAAAAAAGGAAACTTTCTCAGAAAGGTTAGATGTTACAACACCAGTGAATATATCAGAGATGGAAATTTCTCTGAAATTTTTACTGAATCTAGAGCTAGTACTTACATACTTAATTGAATTTAACTCTACTGTTGGCATATTTAAGGAAAAGAGAAAGAGAATAAATATTTGTGTACTATGTACCTACAATGTTAAGTATATGAAGAAAAACAATATTCTCATTTGATCTTCACATCCACCCAGCAAGGTAGGTGCTGTTATTATCTCTATTTTATAATTGAGGAAACTGAGGCAGAGGCAAGTTAAGTAGGAATCTGAAGTGGGATTTTAACTCAGGTTTTCCTGATGTCATGCCCAGAGCTGTATACACTATTCCACCTAAGCTAGCTATAAGGTATAAGCTATGCCTTACTAATCAAAGTTCTTTTCAGTTTCCTTGTTATTTTTTCTCAGTCTCCTTTAGAGGCTGAATAGCAAACTGATTCATAATTATATTGGTCCCATAACAGTTAATGGCCTTCACAGCTATTTAATGCTGACAATTTAACATATTTTTAAAAATAGTCGGGGCAAAATCTTGATGGAACAGAAAGATTCCTAAGTTTAGATTCTGATATCTGACAACCTGGCTTTGAATTTCTGGGTGACTTTGAGCAAGTCACTTAGATGCCTCAGTTTCCTCAATGCTATATGCTATATGATCAAATGATTGAATGGGCCTAAAGGATCCCTAAGGAGCAAAGAAGAATGGAAAAAATGCAAGATTTGATGCCTAAGAATCTGGGTTTTCAAATCTCAACTTTGTCATTTACTACCTATGTAGTAGTTAGTGTTTGTTCACCAATCTGGGCTTCCTTTCCTCATCTGTAAAATGAGAGAGGTAGCCTAGATGACCCCTTCCAATTTAAATTTCTAATCCAATGAAGCAAACTGAAAGATGGCATTTTGCTGAGTGCCAGAGACAGAGCCAATAATCTCAAGACTCAGAAGGGTGTGAATTCTATGGCAGGAGTGAGAGGCAGAAAACTCAGTTATACAGTTACAAAGTGTTAAGGGGAAAAATACCTCAGTTAGTGGATGTTTGGCAGATCCACAGAAACTAAGATATTAAGTTCTCTTAGCACAAGTAGCAATGAGGAAGATGGCAGAGGCAGTCCAGGCTGATGTACTACAAAGATTCCAAAGACAGTGGAGATGTAAACGCTGATAGTATTATCAGGCAACTCAGCAGTCTTCCATAACTTGCTGTCAAAACTGGTTTGCCTTGTGCTTTTATGTTTTCATTTGATAGGGAGCAGCAAGAGGTAGCTTGAAGGAATCAAAACTGCCCTTTACCTTGTTTCTCACTATCTACTGCAAGGAGCAGTACAAGCATTATTATTTGTCAATGTTAGAAAAGACTGATCCTTTTGCCACATGGGGACCACCTTTACTTCCCCAACTGCTATTCAAAAAATAAAAATAAAATAAACTTCACAAATGCTTTGGAATTCAAGACTTCAAGGGAACACGCTGACCCACCTCTTCACAAGACCTCTAGATGAACTCAAAGTCAAGGGGTGAGTTTCCCCTTTTAATTGAACAATTTCCTGCCTCTCCCCTTGCATTTGAACAAAATCCATGGGAAAAGCTACTCCATTGTTTTGGGGTTGCCCTAGCACCATTCTGGGCTTGACTGTCTTACTTTTTTAACTGGGGGAAGGGTGAGAAGAAGAGGAGAAAAAAATCCTGAAGGGCTGGAAATTCCTACATGTAAGCTGCAGGGAAAGAGATGGGAATAACATTTGTCTAATTTTCTTATGTCACAAAAATTATATTTGAACTCTTTCTTCTTCCTCTCTTAGAGAGTTCTTTTTAAAATCTCTTGATCCATACTATTAATTTGATTTGATGCTTTGTCACATTGGAATTTAAGCCATTTGGGACCTCTCTCATCCTTTATCTGCTCTCAATTCAGGATTGACTAGAGTCTTAGAAATCAGTACTCCACAGGGATTTTCTGTTGCTTGTGAAGTATCTTACATCCTCTCTTCACAAATGTTTAAGAAACAAAGAAAGTGTATTTAACCTTTCAGGAAATCTCAGCTCTGCTACATTTTAAATTCAAAGCTCAAGACATGGGCCTGAGAAATATACTAGAAATAACCCTTTTGGTGGGGGCTGGGAAAGTTTCCAATACCCTTTTAATTTACTGGATTTTCACCCAATCTGGAATTCCAGAAGCAGAGACATTATATTCTAGAGGTTATTAATGAAAATCAAATGGTAAAACATGTGACAAACCTTGAACCAAGAACCTTAAGACAATTTACAATCATGATTGATTTAAGTCCTTGGCTTCCCTAGGGAATGAAAGTATCTTCTAGATCCATTTTAAAGAAGAGAAGTATTCACAGCAAAATAATTATTTTGGCTGTGGGCAAGAGTCAAAAGTAAAGGTATTCCCAAAAGTCATGACTTTTCAATTAATCACTACCTAGGAGAATTATTTCCGTTTTGTTTTTAAAATAAGATTTACTAGCATATGATGACTTCTAGCTACTTGCTGGGAACATTCAAAATGAAATGGAGAACTGAAGAATCAATATAAGTCAGGACAAATTATTAAGTCAATAGTTTTGTTCAGTTTTCTGGGTTTGGAAGAAGGCAAAGGAAAGGGCACTATTATCTGTACAAATCATTTATGAAACAAATTTTCTTTTCTTTTTAAATTAAATTAAATTAAATTTTCAATTCTGAATTTTTTTCCTATCATCTTCCCCTCTTTCTATCCTTTGAGAAAGCAAGGAAAAAAACAAACCAAACCTGTCACAACCAGTGGCAGGTGGTAGAACAATGGATAGAGCACTATGCTGGGAGTCAGGAAGCCTGAAGTCCTGCCTCTCACACTCACTACACTGGTGTTCCTGGACAAATTATTTAACCTTCTTATAGCCTGGTTTCCTTATCCCTCAAATGAAGGAGATGAAATAGATAGCCCCTGAGGTTCTTTCCAAATCTATGACCCTATGGCTGAGAGAAAGCTTTTTGTTGTTTGGATGTTGTCTGACTCTTTGTTACTCCATTAAGAGGCTCCTAGAGTAGTTTTCCATTTCCTTCTCCAGCTCATTTTAAAGTTGAGGAAATTAAGGCAAATAGAATTAAATGACTCTTCCTGAGTTTTGATCTAGCACCCTATCTGCTGCCCCATCTAGGGGTCCTATAGTAACCTCCCTCAATGAGTTTCCTCATTATAAGCCAAGACTAGGTTATAGCAAACTTTCAGTTCTGAAACTTTTCTTCTGGTTTTTGAATTCCTCATGTGGTTCTCTACCCTCCCCACTCCTACCCTTACAATTCACCTACTCTCCAATTCACAAACTATAATCAAATCAATACCGCCATTGTTACTGGAAAAGATATGTCAAACAATTCTCCTGTGTTCCACTTACATTCCTATGATTTTCTAAAATAAAATGTCCTTCCTTGCTATCTACTCCCTTATACAAACTATTTTTCTTTTCTATTTTCTTTACTCCCACTTCTTTCTTTGGTGTCTTCTTCCCTGTATAAATTGTGTGTGTGTGTTTGTGTGTGTGTGTGTGTGTGTGTGTATATATATGTGTATATATATAATTTTTTTTAAACTATTTTCTTTATTCCTACTACTTTCTTTACCCCTACTACTTTCTTTGGTGTCTCCTTCCCTAGGTAAATTGTCTTTATTTTCTTAACTATTACTTTCTTTATTCCTACTACTTTCTTTGGTGTCTCCTTCCCTATATAAATTGTTTTACTGTTTCTTTATTCTTATTGATGGGGGTTGAAGTCCCTTTATCTGGGCCCAGCCCCCCACTATCAGCTCAGTTTCCCCTAGTCTTCACCTGATCTGAGCTAACTGAAAAGCCCGCCAGAACTTGGTACCGCCCATCATCTTTTGGGTATAAAAGAAATGAGTTGGAACTCCCTCATTGCAGGAGCCCTCCCAGCCAACACATGATATTCTTCCAGCCATGTAGGGGTTCCTACCCGCCAGCGGCCACCTCTGGCCCTGGCGTCTTTGTAACTGAATTTTACTTCCTTTCCCTCTTTAGTTGGTGGCCCTCACGAGGACCCTGAAAATTGTTACCCCGAAAACTAACCTTAACCTTTTCAGGTCTCTCAGAACCAATTTTCATCCTTAGCAGCTCGAGCAGCTTCCAAGAATATCTGTGTTCCTACCCTCTTCTCACTCTATCTCTACTAGCATTTCAGGAAAAAAAAAGCTCTACTTTTGTCTTACTCTGTCTCTAAAGGCTGCTTTCCCAAAGCATTTCTAATCCCTTTATCTCACTAGAAAAGCCTGCCCACAGGCTGCAACTCCAATATGAGAGATGTCTCTTCTTCACCCCTTCCTTCACCATGTGGCCAACCCTTTTGGGTCCTAGGCCGGCAGTCTCCTTGATCTCTTCTGGGGGAGATATCTGTGTTTGAGCCCCTTTCACACTCCACTGTAGTGGTCAGGCTGTAGCCATGAGGAGATGGTCAATGGATCGAGGCGAACTTGGAGATATATCTCTAGCCAACTTCGTGAGCCTTCACCTTTGCCACCCAAGAAGCATTGGGTAAGATAACATCTCTCCCTTCCCCCATCCTCTCTCTTTTCCAACTTCTCCCATGTGGCTTGGCAACCTGCCATTTAAATGCTCCCATCCTGTCCCCTTCTTGGGGTACAGTGGGGAGATTTGGGGACTCTTTTCAAGATCTCTAGAAACACCCTCCCATAGCTTCTACCTGGCTCTTAAAGGAGCCAAGGCTTCCAGCACTCTCAGAGAACTAGCTTGTCCCATACCTTTTAAAATGGGACTTGATTTCCTGCATTAGACCATGCTCTCTAGGCTGCCCATTTTCTTTCTAAGCCTCGGGGCATACTTACTTGCTCTCTAAAGCCTAGCAACTAGCTGCTCAAGCCTTTCTCTCTGTCTCAGCTCTCTCCTATTCTTCTGGATTGGCATTCTATGCCCCCATATATGGCCAATAATTAAGGGATTCTTTTCTGAAATGCAGCTTTGGCCATGCTGTCATTTCAGAAAGGACATCTTTGTAATTTGGGCTGGGGAACAAAAGTCTGAACCCAGGCAAATTAATTGTTAAGAGAGTGAGAATAGTTTCTTTTATCTTTCTCAATTAAGAGATTGAAACTTTTGAAAAACACTCCTTAACTACTTTTAATTTGGTGCCTTGCTAGAATCTTTCTCTGTTCTGGTGTGCAACAGTTCTTTTTTTGCTGCCTCAGTTTCCTTAAACTGTCTCTTTCTTGACTGAACTTCTCTGGCTTCCGTCCAAGAAGCCAGGGATATAGAATAAGAATAGATTCTCCCTCAAGCTGCCTTTTAGAGAATGGCTACATTAACACCTGAATTCTATGTAGAGTTCCAATCTCTCTCTCTACTGCCCAACCCTCAACTTGCTTCAGGAGTCCCTTATCTCCAATTAGGGTCCTTAGTCTTCAATATAGTCACTATGCTCTGCATTAAGTACCTTGTATGTAGCCTGAGGTAAACTCTAGCTGCCTTCCCCCCTCCCTCTGCCTCTTCTAACAAAGTAGGGAGGGGTCACATGGAATTTCTCTTCTGCAGAGAAGGTTCTAAGTGAGATAGGCTGGCTTTCAAATTAATTGATCTGTTTTTTTTAAGACTCATTAAAACTGGGGGACTTGCATAAACTGTTTGACTATTGTTCTGTATGAGAAAAACTTTTAACTATTGCTGCATAAACCTGTTTACCTATTGCTCTGTATAAATCTGTTTAACTATTGCTGCATAAAACTGTTTTATGTATAATCTGATAATTTATGTAAACAGGGGGTGAAGGAAACTGAGATTTCAGCTGGTCAGGAAATTGGGAAAAACTGATGTCTTATTTCAGTTCAGACCGAATTGGAAACTATTTTACACTTTGCTTAAAATTTACTAGACTATGATTGGCTGGCTTATGTTTTAACTTTGAAATCCCTTATTCAGTCTTTGGGATTATCCTTTAAAAACAACCAAAATCAGACACGTGTCCTAGGACTGGCAGTCTCTCTGATCTGTTTCTCCACCCCTGTTACCCCATTTCCTTAATTATTATTTCAGCATTTTAACATTAGAACTCTAATGATTGGGATGGACCGTCTTGGTCTAATTGCATAATTTACTCAGAAATCTGTCCTCCGGAGAAAGAGAAAGAGAGAGAATGAAGCTCTCAAACTCCATTTTTTGTCTCTCTCTCTTGGAGCCCCTGACTTGGGGTGCCTTCTCATGGCAGCAGGACTGCCTGAGCACTGCTACACAGCAGACGCTGAGTTAAATACACAAATGACCACAGACTAAAGACTGTCCATCTCTAGCTGAGATGCCCCCCAACTGCAGAGATCCAAACAGGGAGACGTGTGTCTCTCTGAATAAGGAGTGCTGTTCTATGCTAATAATTCTGAGGTTATCGGAGAGAAACTGGTCTTTGCCACAAGTCCTTGCATTTTCTAGTTTTAGTCTGGCTTGTTTTATTGTCCTGACTCAGTTTCCCTAATTATCCTGACTCAGTCCTGCCTCAGTTTCCCTGCCTCTTAGTTCTACAAAACCTCCCCCTGCCTCTTTATCAGAATACTTGATAAGATCTTATATTTCAGAATAGCAGAATGCCTCTCCCATCCCAAGCTATGGGAATCTCTTATCAAGATGCTGTCTCTACTGACTATGTCATCTCTCTAGAGACCTACTCCAATATTGCTCTTGCCTCTATTTCAGTCTTCCAGTTCGTAAGGTAACACACACCCCTCACCCCTGACTCTGTCAGCGAGGTGGGACAGCTCAATTTCCCAGGACGTGATTGACGCTCTCTGGAGCTCTATGCTGAAGCCAAGAGCTCATTGAGACGTCATGGCACAGCTCTGGCGAAATTAAAACTTTTTGTCGTATCTCTCTCTTAGGGACGCCTAAAGAGAATGAAAGCTATAGAATTGAGGTCCTGTTACTGCCTCTCAATAAACTCCACTGAACAGATTAACTAATCTCTCTCCACCCACCTTGATGGAGCCTCCCTGCTGTTAGGACACACCCAGCAAAGCTAGCCTCTTTTGGAGCCAAAAGGTTGGGAAAGAGCAATAATCAAACTTAGCCTGGGTTTCTGTGAATGTCATCCATACTTCTGTAAGATTTATTTCTAAAAGTTTAACTGCTAACTTCTTGAATTCTCTTATGTGGAATTAGACATTCTGTATATGATTGTATTTGCAGTGGGTATTTTAAAACAAACTGATTTTTATGAATATCATCTACTTGGATATGAACCTATGGGGACAAATTCCTTATTCTTATCAATATAAGGTTATGATGAATATTTGTTTAGAATTTATGTTCTTGCATTTTTTCCTCATGTAACTGATTTTAACATCAGAGCAATAGTCAATAGAAATTGTTAATGCAATTCAGTTATGTCATAACTTGCTGTTTCTAGCCTGATTATATGTAATCATTGTATCCTAAATGCTTGGCCAAATAAGTATTTAGCCTGGTCATCTGTCTGCTACTGGACAACTAATAGAGATCTGTAAGACCAAAACTGACACCTGTTGGTTTCCTTTATCTCATTAACCTGAGACTCTCAGTTCTCTTCTCAAGGCAACCCTGCCTCCAGACATTCAGAAAGAAGCAGAGATGCTCTTTTAATGCAAATCTCTTCTAGACTTAAGCCTTAGAAGACCCTAGTCTCTGCCCTGAATTCGAGCAGGAGGAGCTGCCTTCTCACCACCACAGAACACCACAAGGATTGAACTGGCCCCCCAGCATCCTGCTCCCTGATAGGAATTTGAGGTCTGGCCCTGTTTCCCTTTTATCTCAGGACAGCCCGAACACCCCAGGGGCTGGTAAACTGGGTAGGCTATGCTGATACTTTTCACCCCTCCTCCATAAAGAGTGGGGAAACTAGGAAGGAAAAGATTCAGGATCTTTGCTTATTGAATAACTAACTCTCTTCAAGAACAGCACAGTTTTTCCAACATTTCCAAGAGCTTAAACTGCATTCTTATCTTGATCTGCAGCTCTAACTACTGGGGATACATACCCATCCCTAAACCCTGCCTTACAAAAGAGCAGTGGTTCATTAAATCTACTAGATATTAAGGCTTCTTGCCTCTCCTGGCTTCTGAGTCCGCACCCGTTAATCCCAACCCCAGGAGAAATTAGCTTTCCTAGAAATTAAGGGTGAAAGAGCTAGGCTACAAATAATCTTTTCTCAGCATTTTCTCCTATTTCTCTTTGATAATTAGATGGGCTATCAGACAAGCAGCCCACAGAAGGGATCTGATGTATTTCTTGCTAAAGGCCCCATTCTCCTGAATGTCACCATCTCTACCATGGATGACACCCCACTTTTAATCTGTTCCCGAGATCTGTTTTCTCTAGGCTTCACACTTTGGATTCTCAGCTGGCCTTTCAGCCTGGAGAACATTGACTGGGGACAACTGACCGGGACACCACCTCCATGCCCTGCTGCCATCCCCCACACCTCACGCCTCACCTCCTGGCATGGAATCCCAAATCTCTACAACCCTTGTCAGCTCAAAGCAGTTAAAGAGGAGATCGATGCCCCTTTTCCCACATGCATCTGGAGGCAATGGTTTGAGGGGGGAACAAGACAAGGGGACCCCGCTACTCTGAAGATCTTTGGAGAAAATCTTCAACCTTTCCTTAAATGAAGGACACTGCCCCAAATTTTCATTTTTCTTAAATGAATTTAAGTCTCAACTATTTAAGGGGGGAACTGATGGGGGTTGAAGTCCTTTTATCTGGGCCCAGCCCCCCACTATCAGTTCAGCTTCCCCCAGCCCTCACCTGATCTGAGGTAATTGAAAAGCCCGCCAGAACTTGGTACCACCCAAAATCTTTTGGGTATAAAAGAAACAAGCAGGAACTCCCTCATTGCAGGAGCCCTCCCAACCAACACATGGTATCCTTCCAGCCATGTAGGGGTTCCTGCCCACCCAGCGGCCACCTCTGGCCCTGGCGTCTTTGTAACTGAACTTTACTTCCAAATTCCTACAATAAACCTTTTTATTTATCAATCTAGGTTTCAGGGCCTATAATTCATTTTACAGGGGACACTGCGCCTCATGGGATTATCTATGCGCCAAGAAATGGGGTTCCCCCTTTCCTTTCCCTCATTATTATTACTTTCTTTTACTTTTTTTTTTACTTCTCCAACTTTCTTCAATGTCTCCTCCTCTATATAAATTATCTTTCTTTCCTACTTTCTTTGCTCTTACTATTTTCTTTACTCCTACTACTTTCTTTGGTATCTCCTCTCCTTTATAAATTCTTTCTTTACTACTTTCTTTACTCCTTGAAAGCAGTGACTATTTCTGCTTTTGTATTTATATTCCTATAGTTTAGTAGTTAGACTTTAATAAATGTGTTTTCATTCATTCCTTCATTTCTTCATTCTCTTTGTAAGGATCCTCTTGGTTACAATTTATTGCCCTATCACAAATAAAGAAAATTGAAGCTTAGAAAGATTAAGTCATTTTTTGGGCAAAGATTTCTTGGCTCAAAAATTACCATTAGATCAAGAGAAGCAGCATTGTACAGTGGGAAGCAAACAGAACTAGATGTCAAAAGATTTGACTTCAAATTCTGAGTCTGCTACTTATAACCAATATGACCTTAGACAAATCACTTAAACTTGATGAGCCTAAAGCTCCTTTTCTATAAAATGGAGTCATTATCTGCTTAGCTATCCTTCCTGGAATGTTGTGAGGGTTTTAATGAGATAATCTATCAGAAAATGCTTTGTAAACTCAACACTATACAGAGATAAGATAGAAACTTCCACAGTAATTGAATGGAGTACATAATAGTAAATCTGAATGAAGATTGAGATTACTGTATAGAAAGCAATAAATGTAAAATTTAAATTAATGCAGATAAATTTAATTTGACCTTGAAAAAGCGGAAAGAGAAAGGAATACACATTTAAGGAGTACCTACTATTGCCAGGGACTGTTTTAAGCATTCTACAAACTGTTTCTCACTTGATTCTCACTATAAAATGCCTTTCCCAGAGTCACCCTGCTAATATCTGAGGTCATTTTGAACTCAGGTCTTCCTGACTCCAGACCCAGTATTCTATCTATTACAGTCATCCTTCTTCTTTAGACCATGTCAGAAACAAAAACAATGAACAAACTTGTTATTGAGAAATACTAGTAGTAGTGATGAAAAATGAAGGATTTTCTTTTCATTTCCATTTGAGCATTTTCCAGTGTTGACTATTTGACAGTATTGACTATTTTCAATGTTAGGCTATCCAGTTCTATACTTTCATCTCCAAATATTTAGATAATTTCTAAGAGATTGGGGAAATCCTGAAAAAATGTTTTATTTTTTCTTATGAAAACAATTATCCTCTCACATAAACATTCCTACTATAGTGAACATTTATAAAGTACCTATTGTATGCAAAACATTGCATTAAGTCTAAATAAATATAAATCCATTCAAAGCTCTTTTCATAAGGAGCACTTTAATGATGAAAGGGACAGAAAAAAATGCTTTTATGTAAAGTAAGAGATTTATATTAATTATTACAGAATGTAAAATATTGCTGCTATTATAAACATTTCATTACTTAATCAGAGTGACACTTTGATGTCTAATCTAAGGTAGGAAAATTTTTTATTTTAATATATGTTAACACATGTACATAAAGAAATATAGTTTCCAAACAGGATTGCGACAGCTCTGGAGGGAAAACAAAAGATATGTGTTTTAAAGCATAAAAACTCAAGTCCTTTACTCAAACTATATAATATGTTGCCTCATTTGTGTGGGAAACAGTTACAATGTTACAATCAGGCAGAGAAAATCTTTTATTATTAAAAACTAGAGAAATAGAGTGAGAAGAATTAATTTCAAGGGAACCAAAGATATAGACAACTTTGTTGAAAACTTGAGGACTGCAAAGCATTATGGTATGCTTGTTTATTTCCATGGACATGTTTTATGAAACTAAAAATATAAGATATGTAAACTGAGTATGAGGTATATTTTTTTAAAAAGGACTATCAACTTCATATTGCACATTTGGAAACTGTGAAGTGAAAAGTGAATGGGCTCTCCTAAGCACATGAATTTTCCTCCCTCGGGTATTTCTCTGTCACATTTCTGTAAGCATAGCCATGCCCACAAATCACCATAGATATTGTGCACATTGGTAGAAGAATGTATCCAAGATTATTATTTTATCTATTTATTATTATGTAATTTTGTTATTTAAACATTTTAAATATTTCATTATCTATTATTCTTTTGCCTTATTATTAAGTAAATGATAATGTTCAAAATCTAAAAATGTTATTGTGGACAACCACTTGTATAAATATCACACTCTGAAAAAGTTGTTCCCTTAGAAATTTGACAGAAGTACTTAGCAGATAGAGAGATTCAGTTGACTGTTTCCTAACCTATCAAAAACAATGAATTTCATTGACCAAGAGTTCCAGTGACAGCTAATGCCCTTCAGTGCCACAGAGCTGGATAAAGTCTATTGCCCTCTGGTGCCATTTCTGGCCTGAGAAGGAAAAGCAAAGGGGGCTTTGTAGCTACCTTGGTTATCTTGAGGAGCTGGCCTGAAGGATGTATTTGAGTTATGTTGTTGTAAAGTATACTCTAATTGAGTAATGCAACATCTGAATGAATGAGTAACTTCCTGAGATGGTCTGTATAGCCTGGAGATGGTCAGTTTGATAAGCTTTGCAATTCTCTGGCTTAAAAAGAGATGCTATTCATATTAAAGGCTAACAAATGCTTAATGATTGACTTAGCATAGCATAGTATCTGACACATAGTAAGAGTTATACAAATGTCAGTTATTATTATTGTTGTTATAATTAATTATATAAACCTTACTATGTGTCAGGACTGTGTTAAGTGTTTTCTTAGAAGCTGTTGTACAGAAAATGCTCAAGTAGGAACTCAGGATCTAGATTGGTGAGTTTTTTGTTCTCAGCAGCCTATCTTTTAGGAACTAAGAGTTTGAATGTAACTGTGGTGAGAACTTAGATCTACTATGTGAAAATGCATTGGAGTTAAGTCAAACTTAGGAGTAGAGTGTTGACATCCCCTGCATGAGGAGCAATATATCCATACAGAGATCAATATCAGTAGTGTCTCGCTATAGAAAGAAATATATATGTATATTTATATTTTGTGGCATTGTGAACAGTGTTCACATACCACTTGGTAGCTCCATTATAATGTCAGCTTTGTCATATTTCATAAGCAACACTAAGTTTCCACTCTTAGAAAACTTAAGAGTCCCTAGGAGAATAGATAAGACATCAATATTGGAAGATATAATAAACATATGATAAGCATATTCGAAAAGCACAAATCAAAGAGCCAAAGGTCTGAGGGCCAAAAAATCATTGCAATAAGCAAAGAGATCAGGGAAGCTTTTCTGGTAGAAGAAAAATTTGAACTGCTCTCTAGAAAATAAATATGAATTTATTAGATAAAAAAGCCAGAGGTCAGTAAAGATGAAGGGGCTTCTCCTCTGTGTGCTTGTTTCCCAAGGATTCCAGATACTTATTCCCCTAGTAATCTATGAAGTATAAAGATATACCCCCAAAATGATAATTTTAGAAAAGATATGACGGTGGATAGTGCAAAATTCTGCCTATATGAGCCATTATGTGGAGTTGGAGAAGCACTACTATTCAACTAAAAGAGTAGGGAAGACTGTCCCATTCAGAGAACATGACTAAAGTGATAAGGAAAGAGAGTAATCTAAGGACTCGGAGCATTTAGAAATGATACAGAAAAGAAGAATAAAAGCAAGAGTATGTGAAAGAAAGTGAAAATATGTCCAAAAGTTTGGAGCCAAGATGATGAATTAGCATATGGAAAAAGAGAATAAATATTTGGTCTAGTGAGAAACCTTCCATGACCTGGCTAAGGAATTAACCCTGAAGTGAGAGGATTTGAATCCAGGGCTTGAAGTCTAAAGGTTTTCTACATAGCAATGCCAGTCTGAGATTACCAGACCATAAAAAATTAGTAAATTACTAGGAGTCTTTGAAAAAGAAAAGTATGTATTCATGAATACAAAAGTACCCAGAACCTTTGGTGAGAGTGGTGAAGAGAGTGATTAGTGGGTCTGTGACAGAAAGAAGAGCTTTTTAGGGGACTGTAAAGGTTTGAGAAAAAGAATAGAAATGTGAGAGTGCATAATAATCTAGTTTGGTTGGAGCCCAGAGGATAAGGAAAGAAATAATGGGAAATAGGAGTAGAAAGGTAGAAAGGTGCCAGAGTGTGGGCAGCCTTAAATGTTAGTTAGGCTGAAATTTTTCACTCTCCAAAATACAGCACCCAATCGGGTTTTGTTTTTATACATAATAAAGAAATATGAGCTAGGTAAGGGGAAAATATTAGCCTTATTTCTTTAGCTTATGCTTTGTTCTGTTAAGAACTCTCAAAGTGATCTTCAAAAAGCACAAGTCTGTTCATATCACCTCTCTTTCAGCAAACTCCAGTGACACCCTATCAATTCTAGAATCAAATCAAAAATCCTTTTGTTTTGTTATGTTTTGGGACATTGAAAGCTCTTCATAACCTCCCCACAGCCATTATTCTAGTCTTTTTTTACATCTTATGCTTCTAGATACTATGGGACCCAGGGGTGCTAGCTTTCTTGCCTTGTTGTTCCTTGAACAAGACATTCTCTCTCCCAACTTGAGGAATTTTCACTGCCTGTCTGTTATGCTTAGAAGGCTCTTTCCTCATCTTCACCTCCTAGTTTCCTTCAAGTCTCAGCTAAAATCTCACCTTCTATAGGAAATTTTCCCCAATCCTCCTTAATTTTAATGCCTGCCCTCTGTTTGGTGACTTCAACATTTATCCTTTATATCTCAATTGTCCATAGTTGTTTGCATGTTTTCTCCCCCATTAGAGAACTAAAAGTGCATTTTATCTTTCTGTATATATCCTAAACTTAGCCAGTATCTGGTTCTGAGGAGGAACTTAATAAATATTTGTTAATGGATTGACCAACTCAAATCTATTTGCAGGCTAAGTCAGAACTGATTTTGGGTATATCTAATACTCAGGTGGGGTTTTTTTTTCTGTCATAGGAGTTTGATCTTCAGCCAGACAGTGGGGATGAAAAAAATAAGGATTAATAGTAATGTAGGATTTCTATCTGGTTTGTCATTGCTAGCTGAAGTATTTATGACAAAAAGCCATCAGCCTATTCTTATCAGCAATATATTTTAGCCACCATAGCCTAGAGCAGCAGCAGTAGCATTTTTGGTCACATGCTCTAATCACTAAAATATTTTTGCTCAGGTACCCTTACATATGTATATTTACTTATTTGTAAATTATACATACACAAAAATATAAAATGTAAAAGTATGAGTTAAAGATGAAGTTTTATCCCAGAGTCTAGCAATTCACTAGAATGTATTAAATAGAAAATGATATGGTCAGTCCTGTGCTTTGATAAAGATATTAAATCACTTTGGCAGCCACATGGAAGATGGATTGGAGAGGGGAAAGACTTAAGATAGAGAGGTCAATTAGGAGGTTTTTGCAATAGTCTAGGGAAAGATGATGAGGAAATTAAGCAGGATGTTATCTGTGTGCATAAAGAGTTGGCAGAAAGACAGATGTTTTGGAGATAGAAATGACTCAGTTTGACAACTGATAATATATATGGGGTAAGAATAAGGAGTTGAGAATGACACTAAGGCTTCAAACTTGGGGGGACAGAAAAGATGATGGTAATGTTCAGGGAAATAGGAGTGAACATCTAGCAAGAACAATGTACCTACTAATTACCAGAGCAATATTTACCTGAGATTCCATGCCCAACTATAACAACTTGCATCACAAAGATCCAGACTCAATAAAGGTAATATTATGTTATCAACAAATCACTAGAAGTCCTAAAGCATCAGAGATGTGACATGTTCTTCCATACATGTAAGATTATATATCTTCTTATATGTGATGGACTAATCAATCTATTTATCTATCTAGGTTTATGATTAGAATGTCCTATAATAAATTATCTTGCTATGCTATTTTATTGAATATCAATATATTAAATTTGAACAAATTGTGCCCTCTACTTTGTTAGAGAAAAGGTAATTACATTTGTGGGGGCTTGTGAGGTATAGTTTCTGAGGGGTTACTGAACATGGAAAAGTTATTCTGGGACTTCCTATTAAGTAACGGGAATGAATGTCTTGGTTGCTACATGGGTTAAAGGTTTGGTCTTAATTTAGTAGGAAGTCATTGAAGATTTTTGAACAGAGGAATGACATGGCCAGATATGTGGCTTAAAAAATTGAATATTGTGACAATATGTAGGATAATTGCAAGAGGACAAAAGTAGAAGCAAGAAGAACTATTAAGGAGACTATTAGAATAGGAAGATTATGAACAACTAGGCAGGTGGTAATGAGATTCTGTACTGGGGAGGGGGGCAATGGAGACAACAAAGGGAATGGGGAAAAAGAAGAGAAATAAAGGATATTGTTGAGTCTGAATCTCTAAGTAGAGGCTAGATATAAAAGATAAGGGAGAGGAAAGAATCCAATATAAGACTGGCTATATGGGAGAGTGAATGATTGGGCTACCAGTAGAAAAAAAACAGGTGAATTAAAAATAGGCACAGATTAAGGAGAAAAATTAAGGAGCTACTTCCTTCTTTGGTCCCTTCCTTCCTTCCTTCCTTTCTTCCTTCCTTCCTTTCTTTCTTCCTTCCTTTTCTTCCTTCCTTCCTTCCTTCCTTCCTCCCTCCCTTCCTTCCTTCCTCCCTTCTTTCCTTCCTTCCTTCCTTCTTTCCTTCCTTCCTTCCTTCTTTCCTTCCTTCCTTCCTTCTTTCCTTCCTTCCTTCCTTCTTTCCTTCCTTCCTTCCTTCTTTCCTTCCTTCCTTCCTTCTTTCCTTCCTTCCTTCCTTCCTTCCTTCCTTCCTTCCTTCCTTCCTTCGTTCCTTCCTTCCTTCCTTCGTTCCTTCCTTCCTTCCTTCGTTCCTTCCTTCCTTCCTTCCTTCGTTCCTTCCTTCCTTCCTTCGTTCCTTCCTTCCTTCCTTCGTTCCTTCCTTCCTTCCTTCCTTCCTTCCTTCCTTCCTTCTTTCCTTCCTTCCTTCCTTCTTTCCTTCCTTCCTTTTTCTTTCTTTCAAGTTTCACTTTGTACAGTACATAGGCCTCAATCAAACTAGGTTCTGTCCTTTAAAAAGGATCCCACTGAGTTCAGGGACCATCTCCAAGCATCTGGATCTCCATTTGGTCTCTAGACCCAGATGACTCTCAAGGGGAATATGAGGCAGGTTCCCTTGCCCAGCCCTCCCTCACTTAAATCCAATTTATTTGCATATCATAGCTTCCCTTCCTGATGTCATGGTCTTCTTCTAGAATAAAGGACAAACAATAACAATAAACAACAACAAGCATATAATATAAAGCTATTGTCAGATGATCATATTCTACCATAGGCAAAACATTCTACCCATTTAAAACAGACTATTTTTGTTAAACAAGAATGCATTATAGAAAGAGGTTTGAGTCCTTAGGAAAAAGATGATTTGAGAACAGAGAATATGATCCAATATCTTATTTATTATGAAATAATGGATACTTGCCATTTTAAATTAATTATATATGAATAATTATCAGAAATGAATGTTTATTGTCATCAGGTGTTATAATTGAGTAAGGACCAGAGTTAAACTAACTACCACACACATTTAATAGAATAATTCTTAGTGATGGTTTAAGATAGTGATATTGGCATTTCAGTTGTAGCTGTAGTAGTGACCTCTATCTAAATCCATCCAAAGAAATTCTTGTGTGTCCTTAATGTGTTCAGCCAGGTAGTGACCATTGCCTGACCCTTGTCCCTAGAATTCCTTTACTTCTAACACTCAAAAATCCAAACCACTGGACCCTTGAACAACTGATTATTATTACGACCTATCTGGCCCCCAAGACTACATGCCTAAGTGTGATCTAAACTGATTTCAAGAAAAAAGAGTTTCCTTAAATGGTTTGATGAAACCTCTAGACAAATTGAGCCTTTGAATTTCTCTTTCAGGTAGTTTTTTCCCAAGGTTCTGGGGGTGGCTTAGGAGGTGAAGGAAGCAAGACTTTTTCCTTTTGTTGGAAAAGTGAACTTCCTTATTTCATTATTATCACCTTTGCTGAAGTTATTTTTCCTTCTATTTGTGTCCTGATACTCTCATAATTCAAACCCAAACTCTCTTATCTCTCTCATGGTTAATAGTGGTGAAGGGTAAAAGTCTCAGTTGTCTTTGGAACCTGTGATTAGTTAGTTATAATCATTCAAGAATGGATCAAAAAAATATTTTTTAGAACATTGACAGAGGATTTCTTTTGCCTTGTAAACTAGAATATTTACTCCAGGCTAACCTTCTCAGGCTTGTGCTTTTTGAGCAGTCCCTCTAAATTCAAGGAGGTCTCTGATCAAGAATCCTCCAAGGGGTTGTTGCAAATTTTTATGGTTGGAACTAGCATTTGACATTTTCTCTTAAAACCTACAATTTTCTTTCTACCACCAAAAGAAGGACATCTAAGAAAGAAAGCTATTTCTTTATTAAATGCTCACTGAATTGAACTGTAGCACACAGTAAATTAATGAGGCAAAAAAACAAGATCCATGTGAGAAGGCTTTTTTACATCTGAAAGCACTGCCACCTAATGGTTTGAACATTGGTTTGAGGCTCAAGAGAAAGAGTTAATTCTCAAGACATGGAAGTGACGTCACTTAAGCTTCTTTGGTGTTAGCTGATTTTTTTATATAAAACAAAAATGTGTTTTTCTAGTGAGCAAATTAGTTCCAAAAGATGAACCCTAAGAATAGTACTCCTATTTCAGCTTTCAAGGTGCAGAAGTTCACCTTATTCAGTTGCTTCCAAGAGAATAATCCTTGTTATTTTCTTTACTGCAAAATGTATATACAAGACTCTCCTTGCCTTTAAAAACACAAATTAATACCTTTCAGAAAACGTTTACACTGTATTTCATCCTCTGAAACACTGGTTAAAGAATCAGTTCAATCTGGTAAAGTGTTTTACCTACTGTGAGAGAAATACCATATAAAATATACATTTAAATTTTATTTATTTATTTATTGCTTTCTCATTAGGTTATGAGAAGTGGAAGGGAGAGAAGATGGATTTTTCTGAAAACCAGTTGTTAAGAGATTGGCTCTCCATCAAGTCAATCACTTTGAAAATCATGATCTCATGAGCAAAAAACAAAAAGGAAAGGAAAAGAAAAAAAAAAAAAGAGGGACACCTCCCTCTCAGAAAATAGTTGTCCCTAGCTCATATATTTCATTTCATAAGTCAAGTTTCCTCAGAGCTTCATTCACATAGTTATATGTAAAATAGGATAGCAGATTAGAAGCATTAATGACATACTAACAATTATGAAAAGTGCCAGGTGACAGTACCAGGTAATAATAATTAAAAAAAAAAAACTGTGAAAGGTGATATAAAAGACTGAGTTCCACACCTCAACTCCAATTAATGATATGTTATAATACTCTGATGTTTTTATCAAGTAAAAATACCTCTTTTAGTTGTAGAATTAATCCACCAAAGATGCTAAGTAAATGTAAAGAAATATCAAGAATTTTTATTTACTCAATCAACTGAATGGCATAGAATAGATATGAACAACCTAGTTAAACAAGTTGGGAAGGACTCAAGTGATCTGAACCACTGCAGGAAATTAGGTGATGAAATATACCAGGATGGAAACCTACTGGTTGAAAGAACTAGACACTTCACTGAGCCTTTGTGTATCAGAGGAGATTCCATCAGAAGCATCCTAGCACCTGCATTAAGAGTCAGACTTTGGAAGTGCTTTGAAAAGTCTCGGACTTGGGTCAATACTGGAGGGCAGCAAGGTGGGGAGATGGGGTGGAGGGGAGAGTGAGAGTCTATTGACCATGTTATCAAAGAAACCAGGCTAACACCAAACTGCATCCATCCAGGAAATGAGATAAAGTGAACTAGGGTAAATTGAGAAAAAACAGCTTTAAGACTTCACAGGAGCCCTGACCTTGAAGACCCATCAAGGAAATACATACACTTTGGGGAAACTTTATTTTGGGGAAACTTTATAAGGACTATACAAAAAGAGAGAAGCACTTTTATGTAACCAAGAGTTGTGAGTTTACCCCTTTGCCATATGTTCTCTCTAAGCTTGAGTGCTCTTCTCTCTGGACCTTTTATTTAAGTCCCAAACTTTGGAAGTAATGTTTTTATATTACCTGTTTTTGCTGTACCACTTTAGTAAATACTCATTTCTAAAATTTAACTCTGGCTAATTGATATTAATTAATATCTAATATAGGAATCTGCTAGTGAGGACTTATTAGTGACAGTATTAGAAAATCACCCCATAGACTCCTCAAAGGTACTACTATAACCCTGAGGAAAGAGATAGCCAGTCATCCTCTGAAGACCCATACTGCTCATAAGAGTTGGAATTAATAAGTACCCCTAGAAGGGTTGCTATAGTGGAAAAGAGAAATCTAAAATCACAACACTATGAAACTATTAGTAGGAGCAAATAACCTATATATTGCTATAGCCCAGGAATTAAAAAAAAATTTTCCACTCATGATTCCTTTTCTTTTTTCTTTTTTTGCTGAGGTAATTGGGGTTAAGTGACTTGCCCAAAGTGACACAGCTATGAAGTGTTAAGTGTCTGAAATCAAATTTGAACTCAGATCCTCCTGACTTCAGGGCTGGTGCTCATTAAAACACCTTCCTTCCTTCTTTCTTCTGTCCCTCCCTTCTTCCCTCTTCCCTTTCCTTTGTCCACAAAAGGTATGATACCCTTATCATACCCTTACCTACAGATGCTCTTAAACGCATTTTTTTCTTTTCTTTTGTACCTCTGAACCCTCCCAATATATTTTGGGATTTACTGTTTAGATTTGTTTCTTAAGGATTATACCTTAAACCAAAACCAATCTGACTCTCACTGATTGGCCATTAATATGTTCTATGTCAAGCCCTATTTGGTCATTTCTTGGGTTTTAATTGACTCAGATTGAATGTAAATAGTAATCACTTTTGTTTTAGCAAGAAATCCTGAGGGTCTTCCTCTCCCAGATTTATTTATTTAGATTTTTTTAAATAGGTGAAAGAGGAGATTCTTTGCCTCAGTGACTATCTAGCCTTAATCACTGACTGAGGGCAGCTCAGTCAAATTTAGACCAGTTGAAGACCTTACCTTAAAAGGGCCAAAATCTTCCACTGCATTTAGGGCCATTTTCAGTCATCCTGATCTATGTCTGGCTACAGGACCCAGATGGTTCTGGAGGGAAAAGTGATACAGGTGACCTTGTATAGTCCTCCCTCACTGAAATAGCATTGATTAGCATGCCATAGTATCCCCTTCCTGACGTCATGGTCCTTTTTGAGAATAAAGGATAAAAAACAACAACAGCAATTCATAGAATTGACCAGGATGTCAAGTTATTAATTGGTTAATTAAACATCTGGGGTGGAGTGTAATATGGTATATAGTTTGGCCACCAGATGGTGCTTGTATTACACATAAGTAATGTGCCCCCTTCTTGGACCCACTTCCCGCCCCCCCCCCCAAGTCTCAAAATAATAGGAAATGAATGAAGTATTCATTAAGCACTTGCTTTGTGCATATAGAAAAAGTTAAGTCAGTCTCTGTTTTCAAGAAACTCACATTCTTAAGAGGGACACGATATACAGATTTTAGCAATAAGTTAAATTGAAAAATCCCATTATCCTAAGGATGTAGCCAGCATAGCAGATGGTAATGCTTCTTAATGTCATTTCTACTGATTAAATCATATCAGTCTCTCATGGTGAACCATTCCATAGTGCAAAAGAATTTTATTTCCTCTGTCTTCAAAAGCTGTGACTATAATATCTAGAGGAACAACTGTCAGGTTGCCCCCTCCACAGGGGTGGCTTTCCAGAATGAAGGCTGAGAGCACTGGGCTAGAAGTACTGCAGTCCCCAAGTATTGCATTCAGAACCCTGGGCTCTCTCTATAAGGATCTAAGAGGGGATGTTGTTCAAGGTGAGAATGGTGACTTAACTTGCCTGGCATATAATGTCTCCTGTCTCTCCCTGAAACTTTATTGCTTTAGGTAGCCTGGCTTGCTTGTCTTGTGTGTGTGTGTGTGTGTGTGTGTGTGTGTGGTAGTTGGTAGGCAGTTGTTGCCATTGGTGATGAGTAAGAAGGAACCCCTTCCTACTATGATTACTCGTTTCAGATGGCTGTGGGGGCAGAGCAAGAAGCAGTTCTGGCAGTTTTTGAGACGTGGAGGACTCTTCTTGGGGTTAGAGTCTCCGGTTGTCTCCATCAGAGGGGAGATGGTGCTCAAAGTAGTGGAAGTGAGGTGATTTGCTTGGCAAATGCTTCCTTTTGTCTCTCCTTCAAGATGTCTTGCTTTAACTAAGCCTTGCTAGCTTGTTTATCTTGTGCAAACAGACCCTCTGAAGAATTCAGGAGCAAGATTAGAAATATATTCAAAGTTACCAAAATGGTGAATCCTTTTCATCAATCAATCAATCAAGCCCACTCTTTAACTTTTAGAAATTACTCTTCTTATTCCTGGCTCCTCATTCATATGATTTGACAATGTTCTTATTAGGTCATATAATTTCTTGAAACTCATTAAAGTAATAAAATAAAGGAGCACATGAAATAACTACCAAACAATGCCGTAAAACTATAACCAGTCTTCAAATAGAAAAGTGAGGGTTCTTTGTACTTTGGATAAACTTCTCTTCACTGCCTCCTACTTCTTCCATATCTCTTCCCAGCCTATAGAAGGATGAAAAAATAAAGATAAGATTTAAGAAAACATTGAGATTTTTTTTTTTTGGCAGCTCTTTTAATGGTCTAGGAAGGTAGGGTCATTGTGACTGTGGATCAGGCTGAGTTTACCTCGTCTTCATCAGAACTGAATCTGGTTTAGGCTACTCTATTTCCAGTTTGTTTTAGGTTCACAGAACTCTAAGTCTCTATTTGAAGCTCAAAGTAGTTTCAATTTTCCATTCCCTTCATCTCCTTTGCAGGAGCTGTGGTGCTCTTTCCCTGATCTAGCCTGTAGGAAAGGAAAATCTAAACAGAATTTGGACGGGAATCTCTTTTCCACCTGAAGACCTCAACTTATAGCCTTAAGCCCTTGATTTTCTTATTTTCAAATATTGGACTTTAGTGTTGAAAATTATGTTTCTCATATGTTTATTCCATTCTAAGTATCTTCCCTATGATTAAAAAAAGGAAATGTGTCATCCTTTATTATTTTGGATTATACATTTTGTTAAAGGAAGTATGAAATTACCAGCAGCTGAACTTCCATCTCAGTTCTATTTCTCTGGTTTGAAAGATTCTAAACTGACCAGGAAGCACTTTGAACTCATATAATGTCTATCAAAACTTTGTTGGTGTTTAACTTTAGATTATTAACTGTTTTTAGCTGGGTAGGGAAGATGGAGAGGACAATCTCTTCTTGGTATTAGGAAAGATTCAAACCAGTCTTTATAATATATAGCTGTACCAGTCCTAAAACTATATTATAAAGCAGCAGTCATCAAAACCATTTGGTATTGGTTAAGAAATAGAGGAGTTGATCAGTGGAATAGATTAGACGTACAAGAGACAATAACCAAAGACTACAGTATTCTGCTGTTTGATCAATCTAAAAACTCCAGCTTCTGGTATAAGAACTCACTATTTGACAAAAATTGCTGGGAAAATTAGAAAATAGAATGGCAAAAACTAGGCATTGATCAACACCTAACACATTAAACCATGATAAGGTCAAAATTATTTCATGACTTAGTTATAAAGGATGATACTATAAGCAAATTAGAAGAATAAGGGATAGATAACCTATGGAGAAGGAATTTATGACCAAAGAAGAACATTATGAAATACAAAATGAATAATTTTATTATATTAAATTAAAAAGATTTTGTATAAACAAAACCAATGCAGCCAAAATTAGAAAGGAAGCAGAAAATTAGGGGAAAATTTTTTAGATCTTAGCATTCTGATAAAGGCCTCATTTCTAAATTATATAGAGAACTGATTCAAATTTGAAAGAATACAAGCCATTCTCCAATTGGTAAATGGTTAAAGGATATGAACAGACAATTTTCAGTTGAATTTAAAACCATTTCTAGCCATATAAAAATACTCAGTCATTATTGATTAATAAAGGAAAATTAAGACAACTCTGAGTTATCACTACATACCTCTCAGATTGGCTAAGATGTCAGGAAAAGATAATGATGAATGTTAAAGTGAATATGGAAAAACTGGACCACTAACACATTGTTGGTGAATTTGTTGAACTGATACAACCAGTCTGGAGAGCAATATGGAATTATGCCCAATGGGCTATCAAATTGTTTATACCCTTTGATCCAGCAGTGAGTGTATCCCAGAGATCATAAAAAAAGGACCCATATGTGCAAAAAAATAATGTAGCAGCCCTTTTCCTGTAGTGGCAAGAAACTGGAAACTGAGTGGATGCCCATCAGTTGGAGAATGGCTGAATAATTTATGGTATATGAATGTTATAGAATATTATTGTTCTGTAAGAAATGATCAGCAGGATGATTTCAGAGAGGTTTGGAGAGACTTACATGAACTGATGCTAAGTGAAGTGAGTAGAACCAAGAGAACATTTTATATAATAACAAGATTATGTGATTGATGTTCATTTCTGATGGATGTGGCTCTTACAAAAATGAGGTGATTCAGGCCAATTCCATTAGACTTGTGATGGAGAATGCCATCTGCATCTGTAAAGAGTAGTATGGAGACTGAATGTGGATCACACATAATATTTTCACCTTTTTGCTGTTTGTTTGATTTTTTCTTTCCATTTTTTTCTTTTTGATCTGATTTTTCTTGTGCAACACAATAAATATAGAAATATGTTTAAAATAAAGTAAATACAGTAGATAAAAAAGTAATATTTAAAGAAAGTCAGGGAGATCAATGGTCAAAGTAGAGGAGGGAGAAAAGAGTATTCTAGGCACCAGGAACAATCAGAGAGAATGTCTAGAGACAAGAGATGGAATTCCTTGTTTATGGAATAGACAGGAGGTCAATGTTAGTAGACCAAAAAGAACATGTTAAGAACAATGGTATAAAAAGACTGAAAAGGTAGAAGGTGGCTAGTTTATGAAAGGGTATGAATGTTGAACAGATGTCCTTGAGGCAATAAGGAGCCACAGGAATTGACTGAATTAGAGGGCAGTGTTATGATTGGACATGTGTTTCAGGAAAAAAATCTTTCACTCCCTTAAAATAGCCTTTGAGAGTCAAGAATCATCTCCTTTAGAAAAGAAGCACCGGAGAAGAACTCCCAATGGTTAATGGGCAGCAAGATAGTATGGTGGATAGAGTGATGGGCAAGGAGTTTGAAAGAACAAAGTTCAAATCCTTACTAGTTGTGGGACATTGGCCATGTCATTCTGCTTGCCTCAGCTCCCTCAACTGTAAAATGATGATGCTCATAGAACCTACCTTCCAGGACAGTTGTGAGGAATCAAATGAGGTAACACATATAAAGCACTTTGTAAATCTTAAAATACCATATAAAGACTAATTATTATTAATAACAATCACCACAGGATTATAGGATCATATAATATCAGTTATCTAAACTGATATTGACTAGTAGTCTGATATATGACTGATATATGATTTAGTAGCTATCTATTCCAATTCAAATCTGGAAATGAATTCCTTTTACCTAACATATTTTTAGTATTTCGTTCTGGCTTATCTTACAAATGAGGAAACTGAGGCAAAACAAGTTAAATGAATTGCCTTATAATAAGTGTATAAGGCCAGGTTTGAAGTCAGGAACATGGGGTCCACCACTCTATCCACTATACCATCTAGATGCAACCCTCTTACATCTTACCCGGAGTATTGTGTTCAGTTTTGGGTACAATGGATTAGGAAGGACATTGATAAATTGGAGAGTTTAGAAGAGGGAAGCCAGCATGGCGAAGGACCTTGAGTCTTATCAAATTGGCTGAATTGTAAGGAATCTCAGTAAGTAAGAAATCTTAAGTAAATCTCGGCCACATCTTTTCTGTAACTTTTTTGCTGAGAACATGAGAATGTGCTTGCAGTTATCTGATGGAATTCCATAAAAAGAATAAAGAAAGGCAGATCCTCCTTTCTTATGTTTTAATCAATGAGTATCCTTTATTACAGGTCTGTGTTTACCTCAGAAACCTGGCCAGTTCCTTGAGTAAACACAGTCCTCCTAAAGGAATGAACAAATATTCTCCTTGGTGAGCCTCTTACAATGAAGTATCCTGTACCTGAGAGGATGCTACGTCTCAAAAGTCACATATCAAATGAAAATACTTAGCATAGTGCCTTTTTTATTCTCAGCCTATAAAAACCTCTTAGTGGAAAAGGACTTGGAGGATTCTGCTAGGAAGTACTATACAGCTTACCTAACAATGGCTCCCACTTGATATTCTGAATAGCTGTGACCATGGGTCTTCCCAGCCAAAGAATTGAGACATTGGTGCTTCCTTGAGTGGTGATGATATATTTTGTATATTGTTTGTTTGTTATAGAGGCCACTGTGTTTGCTAATGGTGTATTTCTTTTGTGCTATGAGCTTCCTGTTCTCATATCTTATTAAAATCAAAATTCTGAACAGTAATAAACTTGTACCCACCCTCTTTAAGATTATGCCTGTTGAATGTGAATTCTGAACCTAAATTACTCTTACATGAATAAAGGAGATTCTTTGAGCCTGGCCATATAAACAGTTCTGAATCCAGTCTAAACCATGTTTCTCCAGCTTGTCTATAAGAATACTATGAGATAATTTTACCAAAAGCTTACTAAAATTTCCAGCACTCTTTTCACCTATAATTTTAAGAATATTGTCAAATAAATAAATGTTAGGCTATTGCCTATTCTTGGTGAAGCTATGTTGGCTCTAAGGCATCTCTGCCTTGGAAACTCCTGCTTTCTACCAATACAGATATAAATTTCTTTATAATTTATATTCGTAAGAGGTCATTTTAGGGAGACAATTTAAGTAGCTAACTATTTATTTATTTATTATCTTTCTAAAACCTTTTTTTAAATACACATTGTCTTATGAATCATTTTGGGAGAGAAAAATTAGAGCAAAAGAGAAAATCTATGGGAGAGGAAAAAAAAAAGAAGGGAACATAGTATGTGTTAATATACATTTAATTCCATGGTTCTTTTTCTGGATGCAGATAGCATTTTCTGTCCAAAGTCTATTAGAATTGTAGCTAATATTTATATAGCACTGTTTAGTTTATGAAGATATTTATTAATATTTGTATCATGCCATTTGATCCTCAAGACAATGCTATGACATAGTTACAATTATTATCCTCTTTTTAGAGATGGGAAATCTGAGACTGAGAGAGGTCAGATGACCTGCTATGGGTCACAGAGTTAATATGTGTCAGAGGCATGATTTGAAACCAGATTTTCCTTGGATTCTAAGATTGACCTTCCATCCTGTATTCAATGCTACCTCTTCTCATAAGAGCAACATTTCTGAACATCTGGATTTTTAGCAAATCATTATATAACATTTAAAATGTCCAACTCCATATCCCTATTCAAAGAAATATAATGATGATGACTCCTTAGTCAACATGAAGAATCATTTTGTAAAATGATGAATAACTTCCTTGATTAATCATATTTATTTTATTAATGTTTTATTTCAAATTTTTAAAAATATACTTAGTTATAATCTACCTCTCAATACCGTATTCAAACCAGGATCTCTATGCCAGTTGAAGAAAAATCAAACACTTTGGAATTACTAGAATTTTAAAAACCTTTTGAAAATATCAGAGATATAGCTTCACTTTCCAATCTCCTTTGTCAATATTTACTCAAGATAGTAGAATTGTTGGTTCTGATTGTTAAAAAAAAATAATAATAATAATACTTACATGGAGATATTGGAATAAACATTCTTTGAATGATTTTTAGCCTACATGTTAGTGAAGAACTGACATTGAAAAAATGACCATAACATTTGCAATGTAAAAGAAAGAGAATTTCTAATATTAAATAAGTAAAATTTGCCATTTAAATTGCCTGCTACTTTAAAGGAAATATGGATATTTGTTTACTTTGCACTCTTATTTTATTGACTTTATTTGAGTTATAAGTTGATAATTTTTATACCAATTTCTATTTCTTCCTTGACGATAACAGAAAAAATTTCATTAAATTCTATTGGTTAGTAAAAGTCTATTATGATGGCAGAAATTAGATATGGATCCACACTTAACACAATATACCAAGATAAGATCAAAATGGGTCCATGATTTAGCCATAAAGAATGAGATCATAAATAGATTAGAGGAACAGAGGATAGTCTACCTCTCAGACCTGTGGAGGAGGAAAGAATTTATGACCAGAGGAGAACTAGAGATCATTATCGATCACAAAATAGAAGATTTTGATTACATCGAACTAAAAAGTTTCTGTACAAACAATACTAATGCAAACAAGATTAGAAGGGAACTAACAAATTGGGAAAATATTTTTACAGTTAAAGGTTCTGATAAAGGTCTCATTTCCAAAATATATAGAGAACTGACCCTAATTTATAAGAAATCAAACCATTCTCCAATTGATAAATGGTCAAAGGATATGAACAGACAATTCTCAGATGATGAAATTGAAACTATTTCCACTCATATGAAAGAGTGTTCCAAATCACTATTGATCAGAGAAATGCAAATTAAGACAACTCTGAGATACCACTACACACCTGTCAGATTGGCTAAGATGACAGGAACAAATAATGATGAATGTTGGAGGGGATGTGGGAAAACTGGGACACTAATACATTGTTGGTGGAGTTGTGAAAGAATCCAACCATTCTGGAGAGCAATTTGGAACTATGCCCAAAAAAGTTATCAAACTGTGCATACTCTTTGATCCAGCTTTGCTACTACTGGGCTTATATCCCAAAGAAATACTAAAGAAGGGAAAGGGACCTGTGTGTGCCAAAATGTTTGTGGCAGCTCTTTACATAGTGGCTAGAAACTGGAAGATGAATGGATGTTCATCAACTGGAGAATAGTTGGGTAAATTATGGCATATGAAGGTTATGGAATATTATTGCTCTGTAAGAAATGACCAACTGGAGGAATACAGAGAGGCTTGGAGAGACTTACATCAACTGATGCCGAGTGAAATGAATAGAACCAGAAGATCACTATACACTTCAACAACAATACTGTATGAGGATGTATTCTGATGGAATTTGATATCTTCAACATAAAGAAGATCCAACTCACTTCCAATTGATCAATGATGGACAGAAACAACTACACCCAGAGAAGGAACACTGGGAAGTGAATGTAAATTATTAGCACTACTGTCTATCTACCCAGGTTACTTATACCTTCGGAATCTAATACTTAACGTGCAACAAGAAAATTGGATTTATACACATATATTGTATCTAGGTTATACTGTAACACATGTAAAATGTATGGGATTACCTGTCATCTAGGGGAGGGAGTAAAAGGGAGGGAGGGGAAAATTTAGAAAAATGAATACAAGGGATAATGTTATATAAAAAAAAAAGTACTCATGCACATGTACTATCAAAAAATTATAATTATAAAATTTTAAAAAATAAAAAAATTAAAAAATAAAAATAAAAATAAAATAAAATAAATAAAGTCTATTATGAAAGATTTTGGCTTAATCTTTCATACTTCTGTTGAATTAATTTTAAGTTGTTAACAGAGGAACCAATCATCAGGGAAGGGTTCACTATATGCCAAGCATTGTGCTAGGTGATAGATCATTCCTTTTCTTCTGGTCATATCCAAATCTCACTTCTATATTCTGGTCCCCAAAGCTCTATCTTTACTCCTCCACCATCCCACAGGAAGAGTAAGGAATTCCTCTACTCAGGCAGAAACCAGCTAGACGGTGCAGTGGATAAGAGTCTTGGGCTTGGAATGAATCTATAGGACAACACACTTACTAGCTGTACGAATCTGGGCAAGTCACTTAACTTGTTTGCCTTAGTTTCTCATCGATAAAATGAGATGGAAAAGGAAATGGAAAATCACTTCAATATATTTGCCAAAGTCACAAAGAGTTAAATATGACTAAAGTGACTCAGTAATACTCAGGCAAAAACTTCCCTCAAATCCACAAATCTAAAAAGTAATTTCTTTCTTGCTCTCCTAACATTTGTTATGGACTTTTAAAATCTAGGTCATGTATTTGAGCCTATCTTGGTGAAGCATGAAGCACTGGTCTAAAAGCAACTTTCTGCAAGACTATTCTCCAGTTTTCCCTTCAGTTGTTGTCAGTCAATGAATCGTTCTCTCAGTAATTGAGGTCTTATGGGTTTATTAACTACTGTGCTTATTTGCTTCTATATATTGGGTAAATTATCTGTTCCAGTGATTATTGTTTTTAGCCAAAACTAAATCATTTTATGATCCACTTGTGGTGGTTGTGAAGATATTCTTTTTGGGGGGCTTACTTCTTGGGCATCTCTTGAGACAATATTTCTTCATAAAGTTTGGAATCTTGTAACATTTCTTGACTCAAGTTTCTGATTTGGGTTTTTGTTCTAGCACTAGGCTCGATTTTTGGACAGGATGGTCAGACCTCATTAGGTCCTGAGCTCTATTTCTTTGGCTTATGTTTATTTCCATCTCCCATAATATGTAAGGCACAATTCTGGAAAGGTTCAGTGTCCCCACTTAGAATTCCATTGTTTATTGTTCTAGATCTGGATGTTGCTATAGCTTTTTACTCCTCAAATGTCTTCCCTGACTGGAACAATATTATGAATTTATGGACTTTTATCTGAGACTGTGCAGCTTTCCTTATGGGGCACCTCCATTAGGGTACCTCCATTAGGGTTTGCATATTCTTGCTGTCTTTATATGCAGAACATACAGATATTGGATAGAGAATCTTACTGACATTTCTCTTTGGATTTCTAATTAATCAAAGTATTGCTTTATTTTTATCACTATTGAAGTCTACATGGAAAATCATACTTTTCTTTTGCATTTCATGTTTTTGTGTTAATTGAAAATCTAGTTGGGTTTCTTTACAACTTTTTTCTTATTCCTACTGGTTGTTAACTTTATGCTATGTTATTTTAACTACTTAATTAGTTGTGCTCTTCTGTCCTCCATTCACTTTCTTATCCCCAAATTTTTCACACTTTTTCAAAGCACTCTCTTTTTCTTTTGTCTTAGAGCTGCCCTGATGAATGGGCCTGGCCTACTCACAAACCTTAATTTATTCTGAAAGTGGAATATCACTGAGTTAATTTTTTTCTTCTGAAGACAATGTTGTAAAATTGCAGTAGCCACACACATTATAGGACTTCCCATGGCCAGCAAATGAACAGTGCATTAGGAGAGCAAAGTTGCAGAAGAAACCTCATCTCCCTGAGAAATTTTAAAAGCTAGATATTTGAAATTGAGATGGAGCAGCAGAGACAGTGCTTGGCCAGGAGTCAGGAAGCCCTCAGTTCAAATTCAGCCTCAGATGGTTACTATCTATGTGATCCAAACAAGTCAGACCCATATCTGTAAAATGAGCTGGAGAAAAACATGACAAACCACTTCAGTATCTCTGCCAAGGAAACCCCAGATGAGGTCATGAAGAATCAGATGTGACTGTTATGACTGAACAATTTGAAACTGCAACAATACATGTCATAGGCTTGCTCTGGGGCTTGAATAGTGCATGGGACAGAAGCAAGGAGGAATAGCAAGGAACATTCAAGATAAAGGGCTGGCATATTGGTCCTATTATATTTTTTTCTGTAAGGATTTCCCATAAACAAAGGAGGGAGAAAAGCAGCCTACCATACCTCAAAATATAAAGCAATAAACCTCAAAACCATATATTAATAGTTAGAAAACTTAAAAGTTTATCAGTGGAAAGATTGGGCATATGATGCCCTGATGAAATTTGAAAAGTAGCATAGTGTTAAATACAACCAGGAGCTCCAACCAATGGGTTAAGGCCCGAGAATCAAATGTTTCCTTTCCAATCTCAGCTATACTGAATTTAGGCAAAAACTTTTACTTAAGTAATCAACATTATCCTTTTTACCTTCTGGGATCTACTTTGTCCTTATTTAGTCATGAACTTTTCATCTATTCATGGAAAAACAATTTTTTCCTTTTTTCTCTATGACATGACCTTTTTATACCAAGGTTATTTACCTATTTTAAGCTTCTCTTAGTATATTGTTCAAAGTGTTGTCTAAACCTAATTTCTGCCATGCTTCTGTTCAGTTTTCCTAGTAGTTTTTGTGAAATACACTGGAATGAGTACTTATCTCAGTCTTTATCAAACACTGTTACTGGATTCATTTGTTTTGGTTTGCTGATATTAAATTTGTTTCACTGATCAAACTTTCTGTTTCTTACTAGTACCTGGTTGTTTTAAAGATTATTGTTTCTCAATTTGAGACTTGTTCTTGCTAGGTCCTCTTTTTTCTCTTTTTTCCATTTTTTTCCCTTGAAATTTGTGATCTTTTGTTCCTCCAGGTTAATTTTATTATTTTTTCTAGTTCTGTAAAGTAATCCTTTGTTAATTTGATTAGCATTGCACTAAGTAAATTAACAGATAATTTTACTTGTGTTATATGGGTTTGTTCTACACTCAAGCAATTAATATTCTCTAATTATTTAGGTCTTTATATTTGTAAATATCATTTTTTTGTATTTATGTAATTTATTGGTAATATTATGAAATGCAAGTGATTTATGTGAATTAATTTTATATTCTTAAACTTTATTATTGTTTCAATAAATCTTTTGTTGACTTGGTTTCCTTAAGTATACCATTACACAATCTGCAAAAATAATAATTTTATTTATTCTTTGCCTATGTTTATTCCTTCAATTTCTTCTTGATTTCTAGCATTTCTGCACTATATAAAATAGAAGTGGTGACAATGTATAAATACATATATATATATATATGTATACATATAGAGAGAAATTCAGGTATTGAAGAAATTTTGGGTATAAATCCAGCTGGGCAATAATATATAATAAAATATAATATGTGCCTGTGGTGTTTGTCTTAATATTTTCTTGGATTTTTTTGCATCAATGTTCATTAGAAATATTGTGCTCTGGTTTTCTGTTTTTGCTTTGTCCTTATAGTCTGGGCAGTTTTCTTTCATGATTTCTTAGAATATGATGTTCAGGCTCTTTTTTTGGTAATGACTTTTAGATAATCCAGTGATTTTTAAATTATCTCTTCATCTGTTTCCCAGATTAGTCATTTTTTATATGAGATACATTATTTTTTCTGTAACTCATTTTTCCCCAATTTTTTCCTCTACTGCTTTAATTTTATTTATATCTCTTTTTAAATCTTACATCATTTCTTCTAATTGCTTGCTATTCAGCTCCTACTGTTATGTCTCACAGACATCTCACTATGGATAAAGTAGAATCAATTATTTTCTCCTACTCAAACCTACCTGTCTTCAAACTTGCCTATTTCTGTTAAGAAGACATCATTCTCATTTGTGGCAGCCCTCTTTGTGGTGGCCAGAAATTGGAAACTACGTGGATGCCCATCGATTGGAGATTGGCTGAATAAATTGTGGTATATGAATATTATGGAATATTATTGTTCTTCTGTAAGAAATGACCAACAGGATGGTTTCAGAAAGGCCTGGAGAGACTTACATGAACTGATGCTGAGTGAAATGAGCAGGACCAGGAAATCATTGTATACTTCAACAACAATACTATATGATGATCAATTCTGATGGATGTGGCCCTCTCCAATAATGAGATGAACCAAATCAGT